>NW_026942008.1:0-300000 GCF_024139115.2 Armigeres subalbatus
GCTCATCTTTACATGGTACATCGATTGGTGATCGCGGATATCGAAGATGTGGCATGCCTGGCCAGCTACAGCCGTTTCTGGCGACAACAGTTTGCGGATCATCCGACGGAGAAATATTGTTCGGCGTTGCTGTTGAACCATCTGCCAGATGGAACACCGGGAAGCAATGAGAAATATTTTATGCTGAGTGACATTGAGCCATTGGATTACGAGCTAAGGCAGAAGCTCAAACGAGATATGATGGAGCTAGTTCTTGCGCGACATCAGTTTGAAAGGACGGATCGCAACTTCAATCGAGGTTGTCTGTATTGTCGGGATTTACAGACAGAGTCAAGGACAGAATTTCTGGAGCATTTGTACACGAAGCATTTTTTGCTTCTGGGTAAAGCGGAAAATTTAGTTTTCGTGGATGAGCTGATTGACGCAGTGCAGGAAAAGATGGACAAATTGGTTTGCTTGTTTTGTGAAAAGATATTCAAAGATCGGCCGACACTGAAGGAACACATGAGAAAGAAAGGCCATAAGAGAATAAACCCGGAAAACAAGTTTTACGATCGGTTCTTTCTAGTGAATTATAGAAGCGATCGACTGAAGAAAACATCACCAGCTGCGGTCGCTCCAAAGCAGCCTGTACCGATTAAAGCGCGTGATCGAGAAAGTTCGCCATTTCATTCAGAAGATTCCGACTCGGATTGGTCGGACTGGTACGGCGAAGAGCAACCCACGACTTGCCTTTTCTGCTCTGTGGCGAAACCTAAAATAGATGACCTTAAGCAGCATATGAAGACGACTCACAGTTTCGATTTCGATGCCCAGGTCATCGGCCTAACATTCTATCAACGGGTGAAAATAGTGAACTACATTCGCCGCCAAATGCACGTACTCAAGTGTGTTGTGTGCCGCGAAGATTTCCCCTCGAACGAACAACTGCAATGCCATCTACGAGAAGCGGGTCATTACGCGACTGGGGAGCAACAGTTCTGGGACCAGCCGGAGTTTTTCTTCCCAACGTATGAGGACGATCAGTTTCTGTGCCACCTGGAGGATGATAGTCCGGATCAATCGGACGATAGTTCGGTGGTTATTTCGGAAAAAGTGGATGCAAAGGTGAATACGGAGGCAGAATCCTTATCGCTTGAAAATTTTAAATTGGCTTAATTTTTATCAATGGAGATTTTTTTGTAATATATTTACGGCTAGATAAATTAAATCAATTTCTTATAATTCTCAGGTTTATTGTGTCCATTTTTTAGGATATCATTTTTCCACATTAATCTAATAAACTAGAATTAGCTTGCCAACAACGCATTTGAATGGCATTGAAATCTCTCAATTAAAAACTGAGGAAGTTCATTTGAAGTACTTAACATATTGAGACTGCAAGCTTAATTGTGTTAAGTAATAAAGCTCGTTATCAGAATTGAGAAAGATTTGTCCATGAGTAATTTTGGGAAGAATCTCGGGGTCTCAATGCTTTGTCTTGTTAAATATGGAACATTCTTGGTCTAATGGAAAGGTTTTAATAACTAGCGGTCGTTTATCAATAAAATAATTATTACAATCCTGCGTCTTTGGATGAATCTGGGCATTTGACATCATCCTCGTTATCGATTCCTGCCTCACTTCCAACCAGCTGGTCTTGAATCCGTTTACCTAATGCATCGGCCAGGCAAGTGCCAAACGATTCAACATAGGCCGGACTCACAGACGATAGCAACGCGTAAGGCGTCTCGTAGTGATCATTGCTATCGGCCAAATTTACACAATCGAAACGGTCACCCACAATCTGCAAACCTTGCCCATTCAATTTAACACAAACCTCAGTTTCTTCCAGCGTTCGCAGATTGATGAAGACTTCGGACTCGGTGGGTATAAGCACATTGGAGATTTTTGCTTCTTTTACATGCCGAATTATATCCTGTATGACACCGTTAGCCTCTTTAGTCCAGTCGAGAACGTCTTCCGGCTCGGAGTAAAACTTTTCGTACGGATTCTCCATTCCTAATACAACAAACTTTGTTTTCTATTTCATATTTTCTTTTAATTTCGGGTCATTTATAAATTACGTAACGCTGGCTTGGAGAGGGAAGAGCAATGATTAGATACTAAGGTATGGATATCCTATTTTGTGTGCGGGCTTTTCGTTTATGACGAAAAAGTTTTCACTACTACATTCGAACGAGCTCCATAAGAAGCCGTGCAATATGTACGTCACCATTTTTTGTTTGGGATTTCTATCTCCACTTACATTTGGTCTATTTCCGCACCTTGTGAGTACTCATTTATCAGCCATCTATCATTCTGTGTGAAAAAGTGTATGAAGTGGAATGCAAAATAAAAAAACGCCAGCTGCACATCATAAACGCTCTCGGTTCTCAAACGGGGACATTAATCCCCTGAATTTTGTGCTCCCATTGTAAAATTTGTCTGTGTTCAAACGCGTAATCGAAACAAAAGATCACCAGGTAAAAGGTAAAACAGGTAGCGTAGAACTAGTTTGCAAAAATTTGGCGTAGTCTTAAAAACTTTCTTCCGAAAGGAACACGTTTTTCTTCCTTAAAGAAGCGAAAGAAAGCTGCGACGGACTGCAGCAGACTTTCGGAAAAGTAAAATAACATTCGGAAACATCGCTAATTGAAAAAGTAAGTGAAGATGGCACCGTGAAAAAAAAACATACTGATTGTAACTTTTGTTTATTATTAGTGAGCCGAAATAACGGTGGCCGTGGTAGAGGTAGAGGACGAGGACGGGGCCGTGGTCGTGGACGCGGTGGTGCCAACCGTAATCCAGTCGTGCCGAATGTGGATGACTTTGCGATGTATGCTGCTTCTAGTGACAGCGATGATGAAGGCGACTGGATGAACAGCTTTGCGCTGATGGAGGCTCTAAATCTGATGCGAGACGGCATGTCGGGTCGGGCACATTTCGGCAAGGGGCCGGATCCCAGTTCCGGATCGGATGATAAAGTTCTTTACACAGAGGATGGGTTTAAGATCAATACAATCTATGCGAGCTTCAAACAAAACGCGGAAATGGTAACGGAGACCGTTGTGCGCAAGTTGTTCGAACAATTCGGCGAAATCAAAACCGTCCGGATTCACACAAGCCAGAACAATAATATGTACGATGACGGGGAGGTAGCGAGTGGTGGACGAGGCAGCGGACGGGGAGGAAATCGTCGAAATAATCGAAACGAAAGGATCATTCGGTATGGATTCATATCTTATGAACGATGCGAAGACGCTGCCAAGTAAGTTTAACTTAGGTTTAACGTGGTTTAGCTTTACCTTATTGACTACAAAGGCGATGCAGGCTGAGACCATTTAAAAATATTTACTAAATTCGTTCTTTTCCTTAGGTGTGAGTAGTCTCTTAACTCCTATATCATTTCGTTATCATAATTGCAACAGCAATTATGAAATTCTTACATTTTCTATACGAAGAAGTCAAATTCAGAAGTCATATTTACTAACAATAATAATACAATCTAGGAACTTTTTTCAAATGGGCGTACATGATTCTAAGCTTGATTTTTGGAACGGCGACTGTGCTCATTAATTAAACTGTTTTGGTGAACTTATGTGCCTAACAGAAGGAATAGATTCCGATCTATCTGATAGTACCGTTAGCTGAACGAAATATGCTGAATTGAGAGAGTATTAGCCATTTCAAATTTCAAGGTCAAACACAGTTACGCCTATTTGAAAAAAGTTCCTAGAATTATTTTCCCTTTTTTCTGAAGCTCCAATTATTTTATGAAATCAATCGAGCAAATTACAAATAAAAGTTATTTATATTTCTTTGATACTTCTTTAATGTGAATCAGATGTTACTGTACGAAGGAAAGATGCTTATATGCTTATACTATCAATTATTTGAGAGTAGAAGGCGTCTCTATCTTTTGTTTGTTAAGTTAAATGATTTTGAGACCATATTGTTGCACGTTTCTATGCCCTCTGCATATAATAATATTTATTTAGATTATTTTCACTTTTTTAGATCATTACGTAAAAAGCACTTGCTCAATAAACATTGCTACATAGCTCCAGCTGACAGCTGGCATCAGGAAGCATACCTCAAGAAAATGAAGGAAGGCGAAACACAATCGAATGAACCGGATGTTACCGCCGGATCTAGCTCTGGGGCTACCGGAGGGGCATCGGCGGAAGGGCAGACTGTTGAAGCAGAGCTGAACTGCAGTATCAAAACGGATAGCACTGATCCCACTCAGCCGGAACCGGAAGGAACGAACATTTTACACCTAAACGACGATTGTCTGTTGATGATTTGCGACTATCTGGAGCTGATGGATCTGTTGGCACTGAAGAAAACCTGCACCAGAATGGAAGTTATTGCGGTAGAAACCTTTAAACGCTATAAAATTTTGGACTTCGATGTCGACAAAACATACCTCACTATGCTGGATGCGAAAAATATCCTTTCGGAGGTAGGAATGTATGTGGAGTTCCTGACGATATCCAGGGATCGGTTCTTGAAACCCAGCACGAGGATTCTCAATTTGATTCCTCGCTATTGTTCAAATTTGAAACACTTGGAAATCAGCGATTTTACATTCAATGGTAAAACCATAAAACCATTTGATGAAATATTCAAATCGCTTGAGGATCTCTCGTTGATAGGATGTAGCGTTGACGAAACTATTGGTCGAAGTTTGAAACTCGCCAAAAAGTTGAAAAGGCTGGATATTTCTGAGAACAGCGAAATCACTGGCAAATGCTTGACATTTGTGAAGAATTTGCAATCCTTGGACCTGGAAAGCTGTCAGAACATTCAGGGAACACATTTTGTTAGTTTCGCAGCGAAAAATAAAACTCTACAATATCTGAACATAACCTGCTGTGGTCGGTTGACTTCGGAAGCAATCAAAGCTATCGCGACCAACATGACTGAACTGAAGCACCTGGTGTGCAACAATAACTACGAAAGTGTAGACCCCGCAAGTATGGCACTGCTGGCTAGGATGCCAAGTCTGAGGGAGATGCAGTTCAAAATCAACGGATACACTTCCATCGATCATATGCTGGAAGGATTTGCCGAACTGAACCAATTGGAACACCTGGATCTATCCGATGGAATCTTCACCCCGATTGACTACAATCTGCTCAGCAAACTAACCAATCTGAAGGAACTCAAACTCAATTACAAGCTGGATTTGTCCGATGAACACTTGGCCAAGCTGTGCAGCACGGCGAACTTCACTGAGCTGCACATCGCCGGGTGCACCAAGATCACCGACAAGATGCTGATCGAGTTCATTCGCAAAAACCCTCGGCTTAAGCTGCTGGACATTTCCTACTGCCAGATCTCGGAGGGGCTGATCTTTTCCGCGATCGATATTCTGAAGGAGCAGGCGGTCGGGTGTCGGGAAGGTGGCCGCAAGCTGAAGATGATGGTCGGCCAAACCACCATCTGCCCGGTGATATTAAATGTAAGTAGGCTTCATTTCTTTCTAGGTATGTAAAATGTGTACAACATTTTGTAGACACACTTTTTGGAACAGCATTTCCCGAATATACTTGGCAACAAGTTCCTTTCAACGGGGTATTGTTTGTTATTGTTCTTTATTCTTGCTTGTTCTTAATTCTGCCTTTTCCTTATTTCTTCTTCCTCCATTTTTCTTGCTCCTTTCTTGATTCTGATTTGTTTTCAGCAATGCAAAACTTTTATTTTTTTCATTTAAAGAAAAACAATAGTTGTAAGAATTTCTGGATTTCCTATTCATATGGGACAAATATGCGATTCACGGCAGTATAGGTCACTTTGTGTGTACATATCAACAGATAACAAAACATTGAAAAAGTTTTCAAGTAAAAAACGAAATACGTATCTGTTTATACAAACAAAGTTGATTATAGTGGAATTAAATGGAAGAATTATAAAGTCTTATAACTGTGTAACATTTCCCCTATAACGCTCTCAAATAATTAATCAAAACAATAGTTCACAAATCTAGTTTATTTACAAATAAACTGTTTTCTTCCTCGGTATCAATGCTTACCGATGCATTACATTTGGTTGTTAATTTACTGTTCAACTACCCACTTTTTAGCGGATTTCCTGTAGAAGATCTACTCTACTTTAACAGCGAATCCACCTGTTTTGTAGCCGAAGTCACTCCTGAACATGGATTTAAATTTTCAACCTGGTTGAATTTTTAATCATAATAAACTGATACAGCAACAGTTCGCTAACTGGGCGCGTTTTAACTGGACTGTTTTTTAACTGGGGTTTCGCTAACTGGGCCAAAGCCCAGTTAAAAAGCAGTTATCCGTCAAAAAACAACAACAAAGACTCGGCGACGAGGGGACTCTGAATGGTATATTTTTTAAGCTTCATGTAAAACACGATCACAACAATGCATCGCGATTTCCCTCGTGAGCCCAGTTAAAAAGCGGCGTTCGTTAAGCAGACCCCACACGAGGCATATATTGACAATACTTTTTCGTCAAACTTTTCATCAAACTTTTCTTCAATATTTTCACTGATTAGCCGGTATGGCCGTAGCTGAAGAAAAATTCATTTTTTTTCTTTAGCTAATACGAATCAAATAGCGGTAAAACGCACAAAACACGCACACACTCAACCGTCATCGACTCCTGTGGGCAAACTGCGAGGGGAGATGAGGGAAAAAGAATATCAAACTTTTTAGATTTCCTTCAATATTTACTTCAATATTTTGGGTTCGCACTCACACCGTTAATCTTTTTCTTCAATAATCAAGAGTTTGTCAAACTTTTTCCGTCGTGTGGGTCTGCTTTTAAGGCTCAAGACTCTGTAACTCTGTTTTGAAAATTAATGACGTTATTGCTTGTTAGTATTGGTGAGGCAACCAGCACGAAAAGTGACGAAAATTTGAGGTGGGTGGAAATGGGGTGGTAAAAGCTTGTCAGTTGCTACATAATGTTGCCAGATGCAACAAAATGTTTATTTTGAACATTTATGAAATATTTATTATATGGAAACTTATTTAAAAATTCTTCATACACCACTGGGCTTTCAACATACAGTGTTGGGGAAAGAACAGTAAAACACTTTGATTCTCCGAATATTTACATTTTATCCGGTAAAATTTCGTGCACCGAACAAACTGAGACAGTTTCCCAAATTAATGTAAGACGAAATTATGTCTTTTTATTCTTCATCCGCAGACTGTTTGTTTGCTGCTGCGTGAGTCTCGTACCATCCATCCACAATTTCTTGTGCGCAGTGCAAATATAACAGAATCGAGTTGAATTAGGCTTGAAAGAGTGCTATAGCCACAGATACTGATTTATTAGTTCTAATCTGTAAAGTGAGTAAGGAATAACGAAATGTATATTTGCCACCAAAACCGGCTATACGTTGAGAAATTATTGTACGAAAAAATTGATTGTGGGAGGAGAAAATAGTAAAAGTATGTGCTGTCGTCTGCTTGGTCGTGGCTGCTGCTGCGGCTGCCGTAGTTTTGTTTTTTTTTGACTGCATGGTAGGATGAATACGGTACGGTAAAATTAAATGTCAACCATTCTCCACCCTGCCAACAGAAGCTAGCATAATCTTTTCTTTTTTTCTGGTTGATTTGATTAATTCGACAAACCGCAGTAATTATTTGATCAAATAAATCTGGCAACGATGAAATGATGATTCTTTTCTTGTATATGCATAAAGTTGTTTGCGTGTCGACTAGCATATTCGATGTATTGTTTTGATATTTCTAAGTTGCTTTGCTGAGATTTTGAGCGCACTATTTCACCTAATGCGGTAGTGAATTTGGGTGTTCTGAATTTTTGCAACATTCACAATACGACCGTCAAATTTGTCTCTCACTTCAAATTTTTAAAGCAGTTTTCGTTGGTTTTTCGACATGAAGTGCAGAAATTGGTGTTCAATATCAAAGACAAAAGTGAAAGTTAGGTAGTGAATCGATGTGCTTCAGTAAAGGTGTGGACCAAAGTCCTCTATGTCTGTAGTAGTCGAAAAATAACGCAAACATTGCCACCCACAGTGGGTGGGCGGAATGAAACGTCACGTCTGTTATAAAAATTGTACTGAGTATGCCAGACGTGACGTCACATTCGGTCGCCTTCGGCCATCTTCGGCAACCCAGCTGAGAGTTTCTCTCTCAAAAGAGAGAACTTTCGTTGAACAAATACTACTTTAGGGTTTGGCCCACACCTGTAGTAAAGCACATCGGTAGTGAATTATGTTAAATTGTGATAAAATCAAGAAAACGGCGAGAAAAGAACAAGTGAAAAACTGAGTGCATGTTCAAAATAAGTGTATGGGTGTGTTTCGATCGTTCGGAGTTGGTGTGTGTACAATTAGTATACGAAAATTTGTCTAGAAAAAAAGCAGTTTTAGGCGCTTTTTAGTCAATTAATTAATAATTAATTAGCTAGGTGAGTGAAAAATTCATATGAAAATAGCATGAATATATGTTGACAGCTAAAATTGCATTAGTATTAGTGCGAATGAGAACAAAAAAAAGATATTTTAGTTACTAGATAAAGATTGTCGCTGTCGTCGCTGTCCGGAACATCTTTTGCTGGCGAGGATAGGGGAGCTAAATGTCAAAGAAGGAAAATGCATACGATTTGACAGGTATGTACCACACATGTTTCGGACAGCAGAACAAAGGGAACAGTAGCGACAATCTTTATCTAGTAACTAAAATATCTTTTGAACAAAATCATCTTCATCATCAAATTGATTACGGTTTATAGAGCCTTAACTGCGGGCTGGTGTTTTAGCCCAGTTAGCGAACGGTTGCTGCACCTTGTCCTGCTGATCGTAAACAGAATACAATTCCAAAGCGATGGCGAACTTTGTTTATTTTTTTTCCTCTTTACTTCCTCAACTCTACCACCACCGTAATAATTTTCCCTGTCTTCCTTATACCACCACTGCTGCGCGTGGTTCCTCAGATTTCAATTAATTTTTAGAAAACCTTTTTCCTTGGGTTTCCAATAATTCATTTAAACACACTTCATCTATCAATACTTTCAATTTTTTTTAATTAATCCTTTTTTCTGATTTCAACAACTTTTTTTACCTCTGGAAAACTTTTAGACCAGGGATATTTCTGATCATTTAGTAATCTAGGTTCGATCATTCAGTAGATTGTCAATAAATCATTGAACCCAAATTACAAGATGATCGAAAAGATCCTTGCATTAGACATCTTGAACGCTTTCGAGATTATAAAGTGCTCAAAGTCTTAAAAAATAATCAGTAGTCTATTCCTTTAGGATCTAAGAAAATTTTATGATTAATTTAAATACTCTGATTAAATTTGAAATCACCTTCTTATAACACACAGATTTTTGCCAGCTAATGACTTCATTTTTTCTACCAATAATCATGGGTAGAACAATGCTTTGACTGTCCCACCCAGGAAAATTCGTGCGTAGGACATGTCCTACTTGTCCCACCCACTCCCGGCGCCACTGAATTCTTATTAATCTACTCGCTTTTGTGGTTTGTGGTTCAGAGGTTTCTTAAGCCCTTTAGCATTGGGATCCATACTGTTAAGAATCGAAACAGATCGTTGATCACCTTGATCAATTCAATTGTAGCTTCTGAACCCTCGAAACCAGGACTGCTCTTCAAGGATTTCAATGCGCTACTTACAGAATCGCTAAGGGTTTGAGCTGCCAGAACAACTTTCATTTTCTGGTTTTGGAATTTAATGTGATGGTCAGTAAGGTTGGGTGCCAATTGCAAGCCTGTTTGATTTTGCAGTTGATTGAGTCTAACTATGAGATCCCATTTAGCTACACCTGTTCCAGTAGTTAATTCGGATTGTGATGAAAGGACATTCCTCACCAGCTTCAGCATATGACATGCATCCAGTAGAACATATACACGGTGTCCACTAGACGGATGTGGAAAGTATGTGACAAGCGGTTTGTCATTGATTTTCAAATTGCATCCAAGAGAATTCGCAACTGAAATGTTAGTTGCAGTGCCGTCAAAGGTAAAACCACAGATAACAGATATTTAGGCTAGAACAAATTTTATTGAAAATCCTGTGTAAACGTTTGAATTGATATACGTTGGCCAACTACTGCCATCTACTCAACTGATTGCGGCAGTACACACGGACGCAGCTGATTAACAACCGTCGAATGCAGCCATTGCATTTGACAGCCGCATTCGGGCTGCGTTTTCAATAACAATGATCCTTGCGCCATCTCCAATCGATTGCCAAACGCGGTCCCAATTTGAAATACTTTTGAATCAACGGTTGCGGATCTTTACACACGTATTGGATGCCAGCCTCAATATCTGTTATCTGTGGTAAAACCAATTACTTTAACACCAACATTACCTAAGGATACCAACACGCTTTCTACTAGTTGTTGTTTATCATTTGTATTAAAGCCACTTATCAAGGCCACGGGGATCTTCCAGTCCTTATCTACAGCAGAAGCCATGAAAACCAATGCTTCTTTTGCCACTGTTACCTTATCACTGTCACATAAGAAAGATAAGGATCCTACGAAGTTGCTGCCGAATCGCCATTTCATCCATAGAGAGACTAACAAGCAAATTACCCTTGGCTTTGAGCTCCAGAACCGTCAATGCTTCTTCGGTAATACAGTAGACGTTCGATAAGTGCAAGTCATTTAACTGCAATTTTTTTGCCTTTCTCGTACAACTAAGTTGTACCGAAAGGCTATCATTTCACTTCAAATTCGAACTTTTGATAGAAGTCCCGGAGACCCATAGTGTTATATACCATTCGACTCAGCTCGATGAGCTGAACAAATGTCTGTCTGTCCGTGTGTGCGTGTGTGTGTGTATGTGTGTGCGTGTGTGTGTGCACAAAATGCCATAAAAAACATTAGCCAAATTTTCTCATAGAAACTCTTAACCGATTTTCTTGCAACAAGTTGCATCCGACAGAGACTAAAACGCTGTTGATCACTATTGAATTTCATAATAATTGCAAATTGCAAAAAATAGATAATATTAAAATAGTGATGAGGTATAGTGACATAGAACAATAATGTGTTATGAAAAATGCCTTGCATCTATGAATATTTTTAAAGTTTATCCGCGGCTTGCTCCCATTAAGAGTTTCATCGTACTATAAAGATGCTCGTGTTGCACGCATTTAGGCGGAAGTATGCTCTTCGTTCAGTTTCATAGTACTATGAAATTGTCCGAAAGTCAAAATTCGAACATAGGAAATTCGAGAAACTTTTGGCAGCGCCATCTGTCGTCTACTAGTGTAAATTTTCTATCATAACATTAGACGGTGTAACTGTTTTGCCTTTCTTGTACATCATCGAGGTGTAAGCGTAAAGGCTATATTTATTACCTTTTTGCGCGAGGAAGGCGCCATCACCGCTAGGTGGATTAATCTGGGTTTTTAACTGCAATTCGATAGTTGCAACAGTTTTGCAGTTATCGGAAACTTCAAACTGATATCAAACTCAATGACAACTGCATTGCGCTGCACATGTAGATGCACTTTTATTGCAACTGACGTCGATTGACAACCGTTTGACAATGGATTAAACCACGATGACGTCACGCGTCGATTTTCAGTAAGAAGAAAACCTCATCTGAGGGCAAAGTTTACAAAAAATGAACATCATCGTGAACATCCGGTGAACTAAAAGCTACGAATTCACTCAAATGTTCATCGGCCCGCAGCGGATGATTCGAGCGAAAAGAAGAAGAATCGTGGAAAAAGAAGACGCTCGTGGTTAAGTCCATTGTTAAACAATAGGCCTTTTCATGTGACACTGCCGAGACTGGCTGGCACTTGTTTATTTACAACCGCTGAACAGGCCTGCTCCGAAGCTGTCACTTTCATAGAAAAACTGTCAATTGACGATGAAATCAGCTGTTTTTAAACGTCTCGTGAAAAGGCCCATTGTGGAGGAAACTGCTGTCGACTGCACGTCTTGTCAGCGATGAGTAGGCAATTTAGGGTGGTTCAAAAAATCGATTTTGCTCCACAGTGCTCATCTGATCCTTTACCATGTTCTGAGTGTCCTCTGAAAATTTGAGCTTATTTGGATTAAAACTGATTTAGCACAAGCCGTTGCAAGTTTGCATGCAAATTAGTATGGGGAAATTTATTTTTTCATTATACTGTTAATGACGCTTCCCCATCAAGCGCATGCTAAAAGAAAACCTTCATAGCTAAAAGGAATACTCAACAGCTTTCACTCAGTGAAAACCGTGTCTTAATTAATCGTTCCAATAATTAGTAATTACTGTGGAGCAAAATCGATTTTTTGAACCACCCTAGTAGGCATATTACCTACGGTGGGACTTCCACATAAGGCTGAAAAAGTAACAATCTTACATGAGGCTGAAACTCGAAAGACTGAAAATTGTGGGAAACATATTTCAATGGAAGAACCCACATTTGAAGTAAATGGAGACATTAACAGAAATAAACGGTTATTGATTCTTGCCAAGATTACTTCGATATTTTTCATTCTTTATTCTTCCTTCTGCTTCCCTTTTCTTTCTTCCTTTTTCTTTTTTATTCTTTCCACTCCCTCTTTCTTTTTCCTTATTTGTTCTTCTCTCTTCTATCTTCCTACTTCCTTGTTCCTTCTTCTATCCTGCCTTTATCCTTCTTTATTTTTTTCTTCCTTCATTCTCTTTCCTCTATCTTTTTCCGCCTTTCTTCTTCGTTCTTTCTTTTTCTTTCAATATTTCTTCCTCCTTTTTTCAACTTTCTTCCTTCATCTTTTTTCTATCTTCTTTTTTGACGTAGGATTACGTCTTTCCGGAACAGTGGGGGTCATTCTGCAGTTTCAAATTTGAGACCATCACGAAAAGTGGTCAGGAAGTATGGGCTAATAACTCAGCCGTCTTTCAACCGATTTTAAAGATTTTGATGTTCATTGATCGACGAACTCGTTAAGATTTTGCTCAACTATCGAAAAAATGCATTCAAAGTGCTGAACTATTGAAAAATTGAATTTTACTAGGCACTGAAAATCGGTAAACCAACCAATCGCGTGTGTGCATCGCAAGCACAGACATCAAAATCGTGCAACCTACGGGCTCGACTCCAATCCTCAGTTCAATTTTCTCGGAGAGCGGGTACAACGATGACGCCCGTAGCAGCAGTCTCAGCAGAAAGTGGAACATCGAGAGGCCATCGCCAAAAGCAACAATCTTCGGACTATCGTTTAGTTACTGTTAGTGGCGCATTTTGGAAAGAAAATCGGTTCTCCTCAGGACCAAAATTTTATGAGAAGAAAGAGTTGATTGCAAAAATGGCAGCGATTACGGTCCCCGGATACCAGTGGCGTTCTTAATAGTGACTATTTAGCAGAAAAGTGAAATTTTTACGCAAGATACGGACTATCGTTTGTTTGCTATGAATGATTAGAAAGGCGCATTGTGGATCAAAATCGATTCTTGTCAAATCTACCATTGTACGCAAGAGAAGGTAGAGCCGAAATATTTTCTTCAAAGTGCACATCATAACCGCTTGGCGACGGTAGAAAGTAAGAATAGGTAGCAGTAAAAGTGCGGGAAGTAAACAATGATGACGTCTCACATCATTGAGTTGCGTTAGCAGTCAAATGAGATTTTCCCAAGATTCTGATTTCGGTATACTTGCTGTTTATTATTGAAAAGGCGCATCATTGGAAACAAAGTCATCTTTTTACACGAGAGAAGGTTGAGCTGAGACAAAAATATGCAAATCATAATCACTTGGTGACGGGCAAAATTCCTTGTCGGTAGCAGCCCATGCGGTCCTAGCATGGAGACGTTGCAAAACAATGTATTAGAATGGATGACGTCTATCGTGTTCCAGCGGCAAATCATAAATTGGCTGACAGTGGCTTCAGTAGTAGAAATTCATTTCAAAATTTTGATTTCCGGCGTGCGCGGTACGAAAATTCCTCTCCTCTTTTAGTGGGACTGTGGCCCAGGCTGTTTATAATGCTCGACGCCTTCGATAAGACGCCCTTGATGATGTCGTCGCTGCCACCGCCCGTAGCAACCATAATTGCTGTTGCCTTCTCAGCCTTTCCACCGCCGGTGATGTCTGGCGCTACGATGCAATTGTTTTGCCGATTTTCCGAGAAAACCAGACTTCGGCTGGTCAGAATACGTTTGCATGGAGTCCGAGGCCCCGCCCCTTTGGGAGCCGTATCATTGGCATAGGCTTGCTTGCTCCGCCTTTCTTTCGTTCGATGCCAGTGCTTTCGTACATAACCAGAGCCTCTTCTTCTCCTTCTTCTTCTTCTTTTACTTCTTCAAAGTGCAAATTATAATCGCTTGGCATCGGCTTGCTTGCTCCGCCTTTCTTTCGTTCGATGCTAGTGCTTTCGTACATAACCAGAGGCTCTTCTTCTTCTTCTTTTATTTCTTCAAGGTGCAAATTATTATCGCTTGGCGTCGGCAGCAGCGCAAGCGCTCTTCGGAGGGGGATGCTGCGAAAATTGATTCGCATGGATGGTGTCTATCGCGTTTTAGCGGGAACTTATCGAGTGGCTGACATTGGGGTCAGTAGCAATGAAATGAAATTTTCTCTAGATTCTGCTTCGGTTTTGTCGCTGCTTGTGATTGGGAAAGTGCATTACTGAAAACAAATGGGTCCTTTTCAGAATCATAATTTCACACGAGAGAAGATTGAGCCAAGACAAATATTTTTCAACTAGCAGACCCGACGAACTTCGTTTCGCCTAAAATTGATTAGTTCTCAAGTTATGCAGAAATTTCGGTTTCATTTGTATGGGAGCCCCCCTTTCCAAAGGAGGGAGGGGTCTCGAACCATCTTAAGAACCTTCCCCGACCCCAAAAACCTCTGCATATAAATTTTTACGCCGATCGGTTCAGTAGTTTCGGAGTCTATAAGGTTCAGACAGACAGAAATTCATTTTTATGTCTATAGATGTACAAATCATAAGCTTTGTTGCTGCTTGTGATAGGCGTTTTTCTTCCTTTTTCTTTATTTCTTCTTCTTTCTTCCTTCTACCTTCTTCCTTTATTTGTTCTTCCTTCTTTGTTCTTTCTTTTTTATTTTTTATTCCTTTTTCCTTCTTCCTTCCTTTCTTCTTCCTTATTTCTTCTTGTCCTCTTCTTTCTTTTCGTTCTTCTTTATTCTTTGATTTTTTCACTTCTTCTTGTTTGTTTTTTTGCCTTTCTCGTATACTAAGTATACGGTAAAGGCTATATGATCGCTTCAAAAACAAACTTTTTATAGAAGGCCCGGAGACCCATAGTGTTATATACCGATCGACTCAGCTCGACGAACTGAGGTGATGTCTGTGTGTATGTGTGTGTGTGTGTGTGTGTGTGTGTATGTGTGTGTGTCTGTGTGCACCCCACCCAAAAAAAATGTCACTCATTTTTCAGGTACTTATCCTTAACCGATTTACTCGCAACAAGTTGCATTCGACGCAGGATACTCTACCATTGTTTCCTATTGAAAATTGGTCAGATCGGACTATGGGCTCGGAAGTTATGGCCAAAATACCACTTTTTTATTAAAAAAATGAGTAAAAAAATGTCACTCATTTTTCAGGCATTTATCCTTAACCGATTTACTCGCAACATGTTGCACTCGACGCAGGATACTCTACCGATGTTTCCTATTGAAAATTGGTCAGATCGGACTATGGGATCGGAAGTTATGGCCAAAATTCCACTTTTTTATAGAAAAAATGAGTAAAAAAATGTCACTCATTTTTCAGGTACTTATCCTTAACCGATTTACTCGCAACAAGTTGCATTCGACGCAGGATACTCTATCATTGTTTCCTATTGAAAATTGGTCAGATCGGACTATGGGCTCGAAAGTTATGGCCAAAATACCACTTTTTTTCATCAAAAAAAAGGAGTAAAAAAATATCACTCATTTTTCAGGCACTTATCCTTAACCGATTTACTCGCAACATGTTGCACTCGACGCAGAATACTCTCCCATTGTTTCCTATTGAAAATTGGCCAGATCGGACTATGGGCTCAAAAGTAATGGCCAAAATACTATTTTTATAATGCACGAGAAAGGCACCATCACCGCTAGGTGGATTAATCAGGGTTTTTCTTTCATGTTCCTTCTTCATTTTCCCATCTTTTTTCTTCATTCTTTGTTGTGAAACGACCCCTCCGTTTAGAAAGGGAGATTAGTCGGTCCGGCTAGTCAACTACAAACGCCACAAAACAAGACTTAGTGTGCAAACATTTTATTTTGCCGCTTCATACCTTCCATTCTCAGGGTATGCAGAAATCGCTCTCGATAACAAACAACGATAAAAAAATGCACTGTTTTGAATCATTACAAGCCATGAAAACAAATTTATCGAACTTTACAAGTGCGAAAACAATAAAACCAGATTGGTAGCGCTCTTTTTGTGTTGAGGATCATATTTTCCGCACAGCTGTGTAACAAGTTGAAATGCTTCATCAGAATCAGCACCCTCCGCGTTTGGAGCTTATAAAAACGAATTTATCATGGGGTATTATACTGCCCATGATCGCATATTTGTATTATTTGCATTATGGCTGACTTTGTAAATCGTTTGTCAATCCTCCCAAAAAACTCAATCATTTCCAGCTTACCACAGATAAGATAGTAAAGCCTATTTTACTGTTGTGGATGCAGTAAATTGAGCTTTCTGAACGATTCACAGGTTAGAAGATATGGTTCCTTCATTCGAAGAATGCATTTTCCCGGCAGACGGCAAGAGATGATATGGTTCATTCTATTCAAACATGAACAAGAATACGGGTGCATATTAAATCGTCTACAAACTAGAACCCCCTTAAATTATTTCCGACAATCTACCTTTAGCCTTAAAAAGTTTCTCTAACAGCAATTTCGTTTCAGAATACTCTCGTCAAAGCTAACCGACATCTGTTGAAGATATCGTTCGACAGCACGGAAGGCTTCTACGGTAGCATGGATACCGATAACATGTTCGACGACCACGACTTCATGTATGACGATGAGGACGACTTCATGGGCTATGACTACGAGGACGATGAGTCCGTTGTGTGGGGTCTGGATCACGATTTAGGTAGTGTAGTTAAGCCAGGCGCTATAGCAGAGAAATATTCGATGACTGTTTTAGATTTTCTTTGTCCTTTTTTCCTTTTTTAGATTTTGAGGAAATGTGCCAGTACTTCTACGACAGCGGTGACGATGACGACTATCAATATAGGTATTACATGTAAGCGCTTACAGGAACTGTAATGCTCGTTTCCCGGTTTTCACGTCAAATCAAATTCTAAAGATTCTACCGGATAGAGGATAGTTTGAACTTTGAACTGTTATACGAAACGGGTTTACTTCGATAGTTTACAGTTCGCATCACAGGGGGGAAGTGAAACGAAAAATTCGCAGTTTTTAGCTCCCTGAATCTGTAATGCGTATATCCCAATCATTCTGCGAAATTCCATAGGAAGGCACTTCCAAATCCTAACGGTAGTTCAATATTTCGGTGGAACTTCGCGTCACCATTGATATGTTTATTTAGTTTTGGTAAACTGATTTTAAACGGAAAAAAGCTTGAGCAGACTCGTTAATTGTTGAGGTATCGTTTTCTTTTTTCTATTTTAAGTCATTTAAATTGGTTGCAACATCTCATTTCTACCCTAAGGCGTCTGCTTGTATCGATAAAAAAAACAATAAAAAACATGTTTAAAAAAATGTCTTTAACTATCAAAATATGATCACAATGAAACCGAAAGGGTTGGGAGAAAGTGGTATGTTCTCCAGAGTTTAATATAACGAGATTTTGTTCGATTATTCGATCTAAAATGGTGCCTTTGGTGTTTCATTTGTTTCCACCCCACATATGGCTATGCACTATGGGGGATCCCCATACAAGCGAGCGGTCAAAAATAAAATTGGACTTTTCAAGTGATTTTCCACTTTGCTTTAGCTGTGTATGGTCGAAATAGCATGAATATATAATTTCTAACACCCCCCCCCCCTTTAGGGATCGTCTATGAATTACGTAATATTTTTTTTCATAAATTCGATTAACGTGACAAAGCAATCCAATTTAGGAAGTTTAATTTTATATGTTTTCTTGAGGAGAAGGAAGGGGGTTGTACAAAAACTAAGTACAGCAATTTATGGACATCATGAACCCTCCCCCTTCTCCATCCTCATTTGTGGACTGTCGTCTATATATTTTGTATATTTTTGCGGAAGGTAATCATTTTTTGTGGGAAGAAAGTAACAAAACGCCTCCCTACCAATAAATCTAATAACTTTTCATTGCTCTAAATCTGAAGTTGGCGGCGAGAGAACCGAATTAATGTTAAAAGACATTAATTTCATGACATTCGGTGATATTTTTTGTTCTTACTCTCATGCCTCACAATTTGTATTTAGAACAATCTGTTTGACAAAGTACTAGGTTCTGAAGGATCCTAAAGCATTAAATGTTAATCAAAGAATCAGAAGTCAAGAACGAGTAAAGTACGAGACACTGAAGACGTCCTAACAGGTCGAAATACGTATATGTAGAACTAATACGAGTTGCTAGAATAAAATGGAATTTTACTAAACTCGTCTTATGACAGTGAAAACATTCCACTAAAAATAGTTAAACAATTTTCTTAAAGAATCAGAATTGAAATAACTTTTGAAAAAGGGTATTAGCAAATTAGAAATCGCAATCCCATGACATTTGTACAAGTTATTCAAAAATAAATGAGAATAATATATTCTCAAAAATGTGAACATTCATTCATTCCACAATGCTCCATTGTTCCGAAAAGCAAATTTCTTTCAATTTGAATAACAACACTATTTAAATTATTTTTGATTTGTTTTCATGATTTCTACAAGTTATATATAGCATCATTCTTTTCTGTGTGAAGGTTTAAATCTTTAATGATATTTTCTTCAATTCCATCAACGATGGAGGATGACATGAATTCATCTAAAGTATCAGAGGATAAAGAACTTTTAAAATCTTCAAATATTACAAAATTACGCATGGCATAAGAATAACTAAGTGAATTTTTTTCCAATGTCTCCTCGTTATCCAAATCGAGCTTAAAATAGATCTGATTCATGTAAGGCACGAAGAAAATGTCAACATTTGCCTCTCTTGATCATTTTCTTGCATTATGAGTTCTAAATTTCTTCTTTTTTATATTGACTTTCCGCTGGTTGTTCAGCCAGTGAACCTCAAAGTGTAGATGAGTGAATAAATATTTCCCTACCTTTAGCCAGACATTCATGAACACTAGCAAGAATTTCATACTCTCCGTACTAACTAAGATATTGTTCGTCTTTACTTTTGCAATAAACATGTCGGGAATTATTGATTCCATGAGATTTATAAATATTTACATACTATGAAACCTCATATTTAGTTCTCCATCAGTAGCTAATGAATAGCTCAGAAAAATAGGTTTAGGGAAATGACTCAAACCACTCAAGCCCCAAACGCAATTCAGCGGAATGGCGACGGAACCAGTAAAATTTGACAGGAAATATATAAATTCCGTTACCGTTACCGTTGTGCTGCATTGTATTGGGGTTTTATTCATTCACTCCTTTGAAAAGTTAAAAATTGTTATAAATAAAGTCGAAGTTATTACCAATACATGTATTTTGACCATACCCTTTGAGCCCATAGTTCAGTCTGGCCCATTTTCAATAGGAAACGATGGGACTAGATTTCCCGTCGAATGAAACTTGTTGCGAGAAAATCGTACACAAATAAGCGTCTAAATGGCGATTTGCGCACATACATACAGACGCGCATGCACACACATACAGACATCACCTCAATTCTTCGAGCTGAGTTAGTTGATATATACCACTACGGATCTCCGGGCCTTCTATCAAACATTCGTTTTGGAATGAGCATTAACCTTGGAGTACGAGAGAGGCAAAACACAGTAAAAAAATAAATGAAAAAAATCAAAGTGATTTAACTCTGTTAATTGCAAATACTGGCAAGAAATTATTTCGGGAAATTTTAGTCGAAGCTTCGTCCTTGATGTGCATCATAAAAGAACCCGGGGATTTCTGAGGAAAAAAAGTTCTTCACTATCAAAGTTGAAAAATAGCGTCGTTTTTGGAAAAAATATTGTTTCCGCATTTTTTCATTTTTTTCACAATGTAACCATTAGTTTTTGCATACCATTTTAAAGCTTATACAATTACCTTTGTAATGATGTATTAACATTAAAGAAAAACATTAAGAAAATATTTCAATAAATAGTTGAAAGTAAAATATTTTTTCAGGAAATTTGTTAACTTTTACCCATTTCTGACTTTGACACCTTATATCTTTGGAACTAGTGCACCTAGAGACTTCAAATTCAGAATTTCTCTTAATTAGAGTATTGACAATGGAGAGAAAATATTTTAAAATAATTCGGAAGACATGACATTTTCGATTAATGACCGCCCGAAATCCTATAGTGCTATGGCAGTTGAAATCTCCTAGGAGTATAAACGGAGTTAAGAGCTCTTTTATCAGGTCTTGCATTTTATCTTCAAATTCGTTTGGAGGCATGGGGCATGGAATGTATATAGATACGAATGTTGCCGACACTGGTTGGCTAACTTGTGCTGCTACGGCCTGTAGCGAGGAGTTAAGTTTTAAGAATTTATGTTCTACACTATTATGAACGGCTAATCCAACTCCATTCTGCGTTCTTGACGTAGGTCCCGAACAGAAAGACCACTTATACTCCGCTTTGTGAAACTGCTTTAGGATTTCTGGTTTTGTTAAACGGGTTTCTTGCAGGGCGATCACTACTGGTAAATATTTGGTGGTCAACATCTGTAGTTCCGCATATCTGCCTTGTATTCCATTCAAGTTCCATTGTAAAGCTAAAGTTAGCTCGCATGTTGGTTGATCCTGTGGTGAGGGCGAGCCCTCAGCTCGAGCAGTCGCTGTATGCTTATCACTGGTAAGAGAGACGTCTTCAGTCGGGGTTCGACTCATATAGTTGTTATGGTTTCTTCTATCCCGTTCATTTGCTGGTGGTGAGAAATCGTTGGACAGTGTTGTTCTAACAACGTATGTGAAAGATGTACTTGCCTAGACACTATAGTGTCTGCAGCGAATGAGCTGCCGCTGGGTCTGCCGAAAAGCCATAAAATAGCGTAACGCGATGTTTTCCTTACATTCATTCCAGTTTGAGACAGCAGCACGTACGGACGTGTTTTTTGCTCGCGCATTTTTTTCAAGTATTTTTTTCTCGTTCGTTCTTTTCGCTTCGTCGCGTTGGCGTTATTTTCTTCCTCGGTGGTCGATTCGGTCGCGGCAAAAGTGCCTAAGCGCACGGCGCGGGTAACCCCTCCAAGCAGCTTTTGCAGAGCAACGTATTCTCGCCGTTTCCGCTTGATGACGCCGGCAATCCGCCGAAGAAGCGGCAGTCGCAGCTGCCACAAACTCAACCAGTGCGGAAGGAGAAGTGCCCGCCGGTTTTCATAAGAGGCGACCCGCCGGAACTGCGACCAAAGCTCCGGGAATTGATCGCGAAAGGCCTAAACTGCACATTCCGGCTCGGCAGTGAAGGCGTTAAGGTGATGCCCACCATCACAAGTCAGTTGTGGAGTTCCTCGAGATCCACAGATATGAGTGAGTGGAGGAAAAATGGGGAGTTAGAAGGCAGCGACCTCAAGCCAGTCGCGGTGCGCAAAATTGCTCGTCACGACAAGACAAGAAAAGATGGTATCGTGTCCAGCTTTATCTTGTCCACCTGCAGCATGGCTCTACCACCTTCCATCACCTCGAGATAATCATTCATACCGTCGTTGACTGGCAGCGATTCGCCAGTGCACCGCGACGTTACGCAGCGCATCAACTGCTTCGACTTCGGGCACGGAACCAGAAACTGCTGTATGAAGCCGCGCTGCGACAAGTGGCTGCCCAAAGTGAGCCGAGTTCCTGGAAATCCGGAAAACGGCTTCCCCCAGGTACCTTCCGACAGGAACCGTGTTCCTGTAATCAACGAGGTGAACTTTCCAGCCATCCCGGCTCCCCGTCGTGAGATTACAATACTCCCACCGTTACAGTCGCACAAGCGACTGGCAGCGGCAGCTGCGTCGGTTCAAGCTCCAGCACCATCCACCAGCGAATAGCCCCGGCAGCCGGAGAACGAAAACGCCCCCATGAAGAATCTGCTCCGCTGTACACCCCGGAGCAGCTGATGCCGATCTTTGCACAGCTCGTTACTCGGCTGCGCGGCTGCAAAACCCGTTTCGACCAGGTCTTCACTCTTGGCATGTTCATTATTGAAAATGGCTGCTAGGGTGGGCCTGGTCAACTGGAACGCTTGCTCGCTCAAGAGCAAAATCATCGAACTGGCTGATTTCCTCGAGGAGAAGAAGATCTACGTGGCGTTCATCACTGAAACGCACCTTAAACCGGAGGTGAGCGTCCACATCCCGAGCTTCTGCATCGTGCGACTCGACCGGCCGTCCAGGGGAGGTGGTGTGGTCCTCGCACTTCGATATAACATCAACTATCGACTGTAGCAATCGATAGACAGCTACGTTCCATCGAAAAGGCGATTTCGGTGGCCCGGGAACAACTACAACATGTACCGACGGCTAGACAGGTAAGCAACTCCCTAAACATCGATACACTCACCAAAGATTTGATTCGATTGCGGAATGTCACTCGCAGGCAGTTTCAGCGTCAGCCTGAGCTTAAGGCACGCTGCAATAGAATCACAAAAATTATCAAGGTCGGAATGGTGAACCTCGAAAATAACGATTTCTCGAATAAGATCAGCACTCTCCCAGAATATGCAAAGCCGTTCTGGAAAATGAACAAAATACTAAAATCCAAGCCTCGGCCCATTCCACCTTTGATCCTACTAGACAATAATGGTTCTAAGGATCGCTTGATAACTCCAGCAGAGAAGGTCGCTGAAATAGGTCGTCACTTCGTCAGCTCACACAATCTTGGACAGAACATCGTCAGTCCACACGAAGCAGCCGTCAACGAGCATGCTAACAACATCCATTTGATTCCCAACGACTTCTTGGTTGGAGATCTCAGCTGGTGAATTGACGGCCTAATCAGATCATGGAAGAACATGAAGGCCCCAGGCTTCGACAGCATCCTTATCCGGAAGCCTGGGAAGGGACTTCTCTCAGGATTATCCAAGCTATTCGAAAAAGCTGTTCATCACCGGTTACTTGAGTCTGCCGAAAATCTCAACATCTTGCTCGAGGAACAGGTTGGTTTCCGTCGCGGTCGGTCAACTGTACACCAACTGACTCGAGTTACCAACGTCCTCAGACGGAACAAGTTTGTCTCTAAAACATCCGCCATGGTCTTACTCGATGTCAAGAAGGCATCTGACAATGTATGGCATGATGGCCTGGTGTACAAACTATACAACGCTACAATCTTCCCAGCTACCAGGTGAAAATTATCAACATTACCTGTCGGCAAGGACATTCCGGGTCTCAATCAGCGGAGTGAGTTCCAATGCGCACAACATTGTTGCAGCCGTCCCCCAGGGCAGTATCATCGGGCCCTGCTTTTCAATCTGTTCACCTCCGACATGCCAAAACCTCCAGAAGGCGGCATTCTGTCTCTGTTCTCAGATGACACCTCTATCGCCTGCAACGGTAGAGTGATCAGAGCGCTAGTGGCAAAACTCTAACGAGGCCTGGATGCCCTGACAGAGTACCTCACCAGCTGGAAGATCTATATCAAAGCGGCAAGACCCAGGTCATCATTTTCCCCCACTCTAAATCCCCTAAACATGTTCCGCCTGGGGACTGTAAAATCATCCAAGACAAGACGGTGACGAAGTGTAACGTTTTGTTGAAACTGCTGTACCCTTTGATCAACCGTCGGCCGTCATTGTCCCTGAAAAATAAGCTTGCTGTCTGCAAGCAAATCATCCTCCCTGTGATCGAATATGGCATGCCGCCTGGGAGAGCTGCGCTAAAACCCACCACCTCAAACTTCAACGGGTCCAAAACAAATTCCTGAGGATGATCCTCAACACCCCTCCCAGAACAAGAACATCCGAGGTCCACCGTATGGCCGGGATAAAAACCTTACATGAACGCTTTGGTGAGTGTAAAGAAAAGTTTAGGATCCTTTGGTGATTATAGCAGACATTTAATGTATTATGAAATGTATCATTTAGTCAAAGAGAATTATTATTAAAATAAATTAGTTTATTAAATTGAATCATTTGTTGAATAATGTATTTTTGGAACCACCCTATAAAACTCCCCATGAAATCACAATTCCGTGCGCTTTCATTATGCGGGGACTTGCAGGATGTAATTGTGTATGTGTTGACCATATGCATTTACCACACAGATGAGAGATCATCATGTAGTAGAATGCGTGTATGATCCTGAATGTGCAGAAAATAATGAATGTATATATGATAAGTAAACCAAATGAATGAGACGTGTATGTTTGTGTGGGTGCGATTTTGAGATAGGGATGCATCGTTGGATGATGGATCTGCAAATGTGGGTCTTCAGTTGATTGACGAGTTTTGAGGTTAGCGCACTTAGTATTTTTCAAGGATGATCGTTTCATCCGATTGCAGTCTTTTAAAAAAGGGCAAAAAAAATGTTTGAAATACGACAGATCCGTTGCTTGCATTCGGACCAGGCTCCAATTAGGGCGCTAGTTCCAATCTAGGTTATCAAATTTTAATGTAAATATTAGTGTACATAGTAGTTAGGTTATCAAATTTTAAAATACACTAGCGCCTCCTAAAGGCCGTCATGATATATTGAAATTATAATTTAAAAAAATGTCAATTAACATTGAAAACATTTAAAAATAGAAGTTGGAGGCCCAAGTCGGCCGAACACTTTATATGTATAATATTACTTGTAGAACAACAATGTTTAAATAAAGAAGAATTTTACTAATATTTTTCCTTACATTCTGACCGGGACAAACGGAGCAACAGCAGCATCGATTCAACAGCACTTACACCTTCTAGCTTCTAGCACGTCTGCACCATCCACTTTTTCGGACCGATAGCATCAAAGTCACCATCATCAGCCGATTATATTAGGGTGGAGCTATTGCAAAAATTTATAACGGCGACACATATATCTTATATAGATATTTTTGGCAGTGTAGCCAGTATAGCAACAGGCCACCCTACAGACCCGACAAAGCAGCAATGCTGAGCAGATACCGGCAGCTGCATCATAGTCGAGCCGAGACAGGTTGAAGAAAAGCCACATGACGCAGCATGTATGTCTACAAAACAAACGGTTCTTCTGAGAGTTACTCTCACATAATCTAGTTTGGACAAAAAAAAAACTGCCGATAACAGCTCAAACATTATTATTATAATTTTCATGACCAATTTAGAAAAAAAATCTCTAAAAGAAAGTATCAACCGATTTTTCATCAAATGTTGGATTGTTTGTCATTGATAAAAAAAATATATAGAAAAACATTGTTTGATACTGTCCGCACACAAAGCGAACGTGATTGAATGCTCGTCCCATGATACCAATTCTGAATGTTATCACCCGAAATCCCATGACCCGTCCTGCTCACTCCGAGTAGACCGCGGTGTTTCCTTCCTCCTACTAAATACTAACAATGTTGTCTCAGAAAAGAATACGAACTTCCCACCTGAACTGCAATTCTAAGCTCGCTTGTCCGTCTTGTTGGTCTGTATCAAGCGAAAAGTCCCGTTAGGAAATAGACGCCAGCAACGAGCAACAAGAGTAAAAAAGAAGAGCCCATCTCGAACGCGTCGATGATGATGACAAAGGAACGGAATACAAGACGCTCGCTGATTGGCCGACCAACTGGGAAGCAGAGAAGATTCAAAAATAAATAAGTATAAAAGAAAAGTGCATTCGCTCGCAGAGCATTCAGTCTTTTTTAATACCATCACACGAAATTCACGGTTATTTGAAAAGATCGTTATCTTACTTTTTGGACTAAGCCGAAGCAAACAGCCTTTTTCAAGGCTTCAAGAGTTAAATAATGTCATACAGACATACGATGGATGCCCACTGCGGACGTCAAAATCGTCATCGGTGACATGAACGCTCAGGTAGGAAGGGAGGAAATGGACCGGACCGGATAGTCTGCATACCGTATCGATCGACAACGGCCAACGATGCATAAACTTTGCAGCTTCCCGCGGGATGGTAGTCCGAAGCACTTTCTTCCCCCGCAAGAATATCAACAAGCCCACATAATCAAGTAACGGAAAACCAAATCGACCACGTTCTAATCGACGGTAAATTCTTCTCCGACATCACGAACGTACGCACTTACCGCAGTGCGAATATTGAGTCCGACCACTACCTCGTTGCAGTATGTCTGCGCTCAAAACTCTCGACGGTGTACAACACATTGGGCGGCTACAAGACGGTAGACTAGCCCAAGACTACGCGCAGCAGCTGGAAGTGGCACTCAAAACGGAATAGCAGCTAGGCGCAGCATCTCTTGAAGATGGCTGGAGAGATATTCGATCCGCCATTGGAAGCACCGCAACCGCTGCATTAGGCACGGTGCCCCCGGATCAGAGAAACGACTGGAATGACGGTGAATGTGAGCAGTTAGTTGAGGAGAAGAATGCAGCATGGGCGAGGCTGCTGCAACACCGCACGAGGGCGAACGAGGCACGATACAAACGGGCGCGGAACAGACAAAACTCGATTTTCCGGAGGAAAAAACGCCAGCAGGAAGATCGAGACCGTGAAGGGACGGAGGAACTGTACCGCGCTAAAGTTCTATGAGAAGTTGAACCGTTCAGACATAAACGGGAACCTTCTTACAAACGAGCGTGAGGTGATCCAAAGGTGGCGGCAGCACTATGAAGAGCACCTGAATGGCGATATGGCAGACAACGGTGGCGGTATGGCAATGAACCTAGGAGCACGCGCGCAGGACATGCGACTTCCGGCTCCGAATCTCCAGGAAATCCAGGAGGAGATCGGCCGGCTGAAAAACAACAAAGCCCCTGGAGTTGACCAACTACCAGGAGAGCTGTTTCAACACGGTGGTGAGGCACTGGCTAGAGCGTTGCACTGGGTGATTAGCAAGGTTTGGGAGGATGAGGTTCTGCCGCAGGAGTGGATGGAAGGTGTCGTGTGTCCCATCCTGGGTGCTGCGGATAGAGCCGCTTTTCTACTCTCAAGCGAGTAGAGGGGTATTTTGAAATCAATCCCATAAGCAAAATTATTTTGCAGTTACTTGGCTGTCAAACATTTCCCGCTCTTCGATTTTCTCTTTCCATGCTGCATGAGGGCGCACAAATGCGCGAGACTCTACATGACCATCGTAAACCATCGTAATACATACATTCCTGCTCCAATCAACTGTTGAATCTCGTGAAATTTCGTAACGAGTGTGTAGGAAGTATATGAGAAAGCATTGAAAAAATTAGCCCATTTCAAAAGTTAATCGAAATAAATATAAAATTGAAGAAATAAAAATAAGATGTAATCGAAAGATCTGTCAGCGAAAAAAGACCAGTTTTGGAACGGTTTTGCGAGGAAGTGCATGTCTTAAAATGTGTTTGCGTGAACAGACGCTTCGAAAGTGTCGGGTTCACGACATGTACAACTCCAGAATCGTCGGTCTTGGGCGATGTTCCTCTAGTTTCCCCGAACGTTTATGCTACGTTTTGACAGGGCAAGTGAATTGAACAACTCAGTTGAATTCAATTGACTTGCCAAAAGTTGAACATGTTCAACTTTCTTTTCGTTCAAGTGAATTGAATTAAGGTGTTTACACGTTCAATTCGCGTTCGATTCAAGCGACTTGTTCAATTCACTTGCCTTATCTAAACGTAGCATTAGGGTCCGTTTCCATCGCGTGCCACTAGCGTGCATTCGCAGCAGTGTCTTGAAATACTTTGCGATGCCATTCCTTTTCAGGATAGGATCGTGTCTGTTTTTCTTTTCGGTGAGACCAAAAAGCAAGCGTTTTTCAGGCCAAGGGAGAAACTATTTTCATTCTTTATGGTGAAGAGCATCTTTCACCCATCATTCTTTCACCGGAAATAACGAACCCTTCAGAACGTCGGCTCCAGAGGCACGTTCATCAGAATTTGGGAGATTTGTGCCATAATATCACAGAAAAAAATTATCATATTCGACATTTAAGATTAGGTAGGAAACTTTTTACAATACGTCAAATCTTGGTTTGAATGCAAAACATTGGAACAAAACAGCCTATAAAAAAGGGAACCTGGATCATTTTTGCTAGATTCCATCACCACATTCTGTTTGATACAGTCGCCAGCGAGGGTCTGGGTCATTTGGCATAAAGTCATTTGGCATAACGCCATTTGGCATAAAGGCCATTTGGCATAATGGTCATTTGGCATAACGGACATAGTAAAGACGCGCAGTGTTCCATATCCAGAAAATCTGACAATAGTTTGAACATGTAGCAACGCAGCGCAGAAAAGTTTTGATTTTGTTTTTCTGATTTCGATGCTTGACTGATTTTAGAGCCTGGAAAACTCTACTCATGATTGCATAACCAAGATCAGCAGTTGATAGTTGGAACATGTAGCAACGTAACGCAGAAAAGTTTAGATTTTGTTTTTCTGATTTTGATACTTGACTGATTTAAGAGCCTGGAAAATTCTACTCATGATTGCATAACCAAGATCAGTAGTTGATAGTTTGAACATGTAGCAACGCAGCGCAGAAAAGTTTAAATTTTGTTTTTCTGATTTTGATGCTTGACTGATTTTAGAGCCTGGAAAACTCTACTCATGATTGCATAACCAAGATCAGCAGTTGATAGTTGGAACATGTAGCAACGTAACGCAGAAAAGTTTAGATTTTGTTTTTCTGATTTTGATGCTTGACTGATTTTAGAGCCTGGAAAACTCTACTCTTGATTGCATAGCCAAGATCAGTAGTTGATAGTTGAACATGTAGCAACGCAGCGCAGAAAAGTTTAGATTTTGTTTTTCTGATTTTGATGCTTGACTGATTTTAGAGCCTGGAAAACTCTACTCATGATTGCATAGCCAAGATCAGTAGTTGATAGTTTGAACATGTAGCAACGCAGCGCAGAAAAGTTTAGATTTTGTTTTTCTGATTTTGATGCTTGACTGATTTTAGAGCCTGGAAAACTCTACTCATGATTGCATAACCAAGATCAGCAGTTGATAGTTAGAAAATGTAGCAACGTACGGCTGAAAAGTGATTCATTTTTTTCTGATTTTGATGCTTGACTGATTTTAGAGCCTGGAAAACTCTACTCTTGATTGCATAGCCAAGATCAGTAGTTGATAGTTAGAACATGTAGCAACGCAGCGCAGAAAAGTTTAGATTTTGTTTTTCTGATTTTGATGCTTGACTGATTTTAGAGCCTGGAAAACTCTACTCATGATTGCATAACCAAGATCAGCAGTTGATAGTTGGAACATGTAGCAACGTAACGCAGAAAAGTTTAGATTTTGTTTTTCTGATTTTGATGCTTGACTGATTTTAGAGCCTGGAAAACTCTACTCATGATTGCATAACCAAGATCAGCAGTTGATAGTTAGAAAATGTAGCAACGTACGGCTGAAAAGTGATTCATTTTTTACTGATTTTGATGCTTGACTGATTTTAGAGCCTGGAAAACTCTACTCTTGATTGCATAGCCAAGATCAGCAGTTGATAGTTTGAACATGTAGCAACGCAGCGCAGAAAAGTTTAGATTTTGTTTTTCTGATTTTGATGCTTGACTGATTTTAGAGCCTGGAAAACTCTACTCATGATTGCATAACCAAGATCAGCAGTTGATAGTTGGAACATGTAGCAACGTAACGCAGAAAAGTTTAGATTTTGTTTTTCTGATTTTGATGCTTGACTGATTTTAGAGCCTGGAAAACTCTACTCATGATTGCATAACCAAGATCAGCAGTTGATAGTTAGAAAATGTAGCAACGTACGGCTGAAAAGTGATTCATTTTTTTCTGATTTTGATGCTTGACTGATTTTAGAGCCTGGAAAACTCTACTCTTGATTGCATAGCCAAGATCAGTAGTTGATAGTTAGAACATGTAGCAACGCAGCGCAGAAAAGTTTAGATTTTGTTTTTCTGATTTTGATGCTTGACTGATTTTAGAGCCTGGAAAACTCTACTCATGATTGCATAACCAAGATCAGCAGTTGATAGTTGGAACATGTAGCAACGTAACGCAGAAAAGTTTAGATTTTGTTTTTCTGATTTTGATGCTTGACTGATTTTAGAGCCTGGAAAACTCTACTCATGATTGCATAACCAAGATCAGCATTTGATAGTTAGAAAATGTAGCAACGTACGGCTGAAAAGTGATTCATTTTTTTCTGATTTTGATGCTTGACTGATTTTAGAGCCTGGAAAACTCTACTCTTGATTGCATAGCCAAGATCAGTAGTTGATAGTTAGAACATGTAGCAATGCAGCGTAGAAAAGTTTAGATTTTGTTTTTCTGATTTTGATACTTGACTGATTTTAGAGCCTGGAAAATTCTACTCATGATTGCATAGCCAAGATCAGCAGTTGATAGTTAGAACATGTAGCAACGTAAGGCAGAAAAGTGATTCAATTATTTCTGATTTTGATGCTTGACTGATTTTAGAGCCTGGAAAACTCTACTCATGATTGCATAGCCAAGATCAGTAGTTGATAGTTAGAACATGTAGCAATGCAGCGTAGAAAAGTTTAGATTTTGTTTTTCTGATTTTGATACTTGACTGATTTTAGAGCCTGGAAAATTCTACTCATGATTGCATAACCAAGATCAGCAGTTGATAGTTGGAACATGTAGCAACGTAACGCAGTAAAGTGATTCAATTATTTCTGATTTCGATGCTTGACTGATTTTAGAGCCTGGAAAACTCTACTCATGATTGCATAACCAAGATCAGCAGTTGATAGTTAAAACATGTAGCAACGTAGCGCAGGATTTTTTTCTGATTTTGATGCTTGACTGATTTTAGCCTGGAAAACTCTACCCATGATTGCATAACCAGGATCAGCAGTTGATAGTTAGAACCTAGGTGGTGCGAAAATAATCGATTTGGTTGTCAAACTGAAGCCAATTTTTTTAAAATAAAAGCTCGTTCAAGAGTAGAGGAGAGGGTGAATGTAGGAAGTATATGAGAAAGCATTGAAAAAATTAGCCCATTTCAAAAGTTAATCGAAATAAATATAAAATTGAAGATATAAAAATAAGCGTGTAATCGAAAGATCTGTCAGCGAAAAAAGACCAGTTTTGAAACGGTTTTGCGAGGAAGTGCATGTCTTAAAATGTGTTTGCGTGAACAGACGCTTCGAAAGTGTCGGGTTCACGACAGAGTGCTTTTTAATTGCATTCCTACTAATTTTCCACTCGAAATATAATATAAAAATATTTGTTACAAAGAATACAAAACTCAAACTAAGTTTATTTTTATATTTTTTCCCGAATAATAACAATACTTCTCAATATAGGATCTGAAACGAACATAACCACAATCATCAATGTTTGGCTCCGGCACAATAGAAAAGTTAGGCTTCAGTTTGACAACCAAATCGATTCTATTCGCACCACCCAGGTCCCATCTACAAAAAGGCGATAAGCTGGATTGTAGCAACTACCGCGCAATCACATTGGTGTTCGCCGTGCAGAAATGCCGCGAATACAACGTGCCTACACATCATCTATTTATCGACTTCAAAGCCGCATATGATACAATCGATCGGGACCACCTATAGCAGCTAATGCATGAAAACGGATTTCTAGATAAACTGATACGATTGATCAAGGCGACGATGGATCGGGTGATGTGCGTAGTTCGAGTTTCAGAGGCATTCTCGAGTCCCTTCGAAACGCGCAGAGGGTTACGGCAAGGTGATGGTCTTTCGTGTCTGCTATTCAACTGTTATACCTAAGCTTTATTTACTGTGCACTCAATACACTACACCTGCTTTGTAAGACACCTTACTACTTACACCTGACAACACACACACTTTGCTCGCCCCTTAATTGACAGTTAGAATCAGCCTCCCCGGGTGCGAGCATGTGCTCATTGTAACCTAACCAGTATCATTAATTAAGTTAATAAAGTGAATTAAATCAAGTTAGCTGTTGTGGAATTTATCTCGGCCAGTCACAACAGTTCTGGCGACGAGGATGCTGCAAGATCCAAATGCTGTTGCTGGTGCCGGAGGTGGAATTTCCGGTGTGAATGTTGCTGCCGGAGGAGGCGCAATGGCTGCTGCTGCTGGTGCTGGTGCTCCGCCACCAAACTTCGCCATTGATCCCTTCGATAGAAAAAAGTTGAAGTGGATGCGGTGGGTGGAGCGATTGGAGAATGCTTTTGTCATTTACGGCATCGCCGATCAAGCGATGCAGAAAAGTTTGCTGCTGCACCATATGGGGTGCGAAACTTACGACGTCGTCTGCGACAAGATCGCACCAGCTACGCCTCGGAATAAAACGTATGCCGAGATTGTGAACCTTCTCGAGGGATTTTTCAACCCCCAGCCGCTGGAAATCAGCGAAAATTTTCGATTTAAGTGCCGCCGCCAAGGCGATAAGGATGCTGCTTCTCCCGACGAGACGGTCGACGAGTATCTGGTGGCATTGCGGCGAATAGCCGTTACGTGCAATTTCGGTGCATATCTCGAAACGGCCCTGCGGAATCAGTTGGTTTTCGGTATCAAACGGAACGATATCCGGAGCCGGCTACTAGAGAGGCGACAGCTGACCCTTCAAGATGCTCGAGACGTTGCTGTAAGCATGGAGCTTTCCAGGAAAGGAGGTGCGGAAATTGAAGGGAATCTGGCCAAGCAAGAGGTAAACGCCGTGCATCGCCCGACCGGACAAAAAGGTAAACAAGAGAAGCAAAACAAAATAAACGCTGGGGTGAAGTCTTTTATTAAAGTGGGGCGAAGTGCGAGCGATTCTTCTTGTTTTCGCTGCGGGGAAAAGTCGCACTTTGCAAATACATGCCGCCATAAAGACACTGTGTGCTCGTTTTGCAAATTGAAGGGACATCTCGCAAAAGTGTGCATGAAAAAGTCGACCTCCGGGAGGTCGGATGTAAGCCGCTCCGGGAAGAAAACGAATGCGGTGCAAACGAACTATTTGCATCAGTCCGGTGACGGTGACGATCGCGGAAGTGCACCAGTGCGGGAGGTGTGCAACGTAGATGCAAGATCCGGTAGTGCTCGTTTCCTGTTGGACGTACTAGTGAACGGGAAAAACATTCGGTTCGAAGTGGACACTGGATCGCCGGTCAGTATCGTAAGCGCGAAATGCAAAGACAGATATTTTTCTGGACTACGAATGCGTGATTGTAGCACAAATCTCGTGAGCTACTGCGGAACCAGTATCGAAGTTCTGGGTATAATCGACACGCGGGTCGAATACGGCGGTGAAAAAGTTACGTTACCGTTGTACGTTGTGCAATCCGAAAAACATCCACTTCTCGGGCGCGAGTGGTTAAATACGATTCCGGTCGACTGGAACACCGTGTTCCACAATCGCGGCGCAGTGAATGCGATTTCGAATGCTACTCCCTCGCGCACGGCTGCTCTCAAGCAGATACTGGAAAGATTTCCGAAAGTGTTCGACGACTCCATCGGGAAGATCTGTAGTGTTCAAGCCAGCCTACCGTTGAAGAAGAATGCCAGGCCGGTGTTTCTGAAGGCGAGGAAGATTCCATTCAATCTACAGAAGACGGTGGAAGATGAATTAGACAAGCTTGAAGCAGAAGGTGTGCTAACGAAGGTAAACCAGAGTAACTGGGCTACGCCGATCGTTCCAGTGAAGAAGTCCCAAGGCCGTGTGAGAATTTGTGGGGACTATAAACAAACGGTCAATCCAAATCTTCTCGTAGACCGCCATCCACTGCCTACGGTGGATGAACTTTTCGCGTCGTTAGCTGGAGGACAGAAATTTTCCAAAATTGACCTCGTGCAAGCATATTTGCAGCTTGAAGTAGCCCCGGAGGACAGGGAAATACTTACCTTGAGTACGCATCGTGGCTTGTATCGTCCAAACCGACTCATGTACGGCGTCGCGTCGGCGCCAGCAATCTGGCAGCGTCAGATAGAAGTGATTCTACAGGGAATCGAGGGAGTGCGAGTGTTTCTCGACGATATAAAGGTCACGGGACCGAGCGATGAAGTGCATCTTCGGCGTTTAGAAGAGGTTCTCCTGAGGCTAGACCAACATGGTATTCGAGTAAATAAAGAGAAGTGCGTATTCTTTGCGGAGCAGATCGACTATTGCGGATATGCCATCGATAAGGAAGGAATCCATAAGATGCAGGAGAAGATTACAGCGATTCAAGATATGCGTCAGCCAAAGAACAAGGACGAAGTCCGGTCGTTCGTTGGCCTGATTAACTACTACGGAAGATTCTTTGAGAACCTCAGTACGGTTCTTTATCCTTTGAACAACCTTCTGAAAAATGATGTGCCGTTCAAGTGGACAAGGCAGTGCGAAGTATCATTCAGAACCGTGAAGAAACAAATGCAGTCGAATAGTTGTCTTGTTCATTATTCGCCGGAACTACCGTTGCTTCTTGCAACCGATGCGTTGACCTATGGTGTTGGTGCGGTGCTTAGACACCTAATGCCGGACGGAACGGAGCGTCCGATACAATTTGCTTCTCAAACGCTCAACCGAGTTCAACAAAAGTACATGCAAGTTGACAAGGAGGCTTATGCCATCATTTTCGGCGTCAAGAAGTTCTTCCAATTCTTGTACGGCCGGAAGTTCACGCTTATCACTGACAACCAAGCAATATCCAAAATATTTGGAGAACACAAGGGGCTGCCGGTAATGTCCGCCATTCGAATGCAACACTATGCAACATACCTGCAGTCGTTCGACTATGAGATCCGTTTCAGGAAGTCTTCTGACCATGCTAATGCAGATGCAATGTCCCGAATTCCTCTGGATGAAGCGGATCCGGACAATTTGATGGAGGAAGCTGATGTCATCGAGTTGAACCAAATTGAAACACTGCCGCTGACTGCTGCAGAACTTGCCCAGGCCACAGCTGAAGATAAGACGGTGCGGAATCTCATCCAAGGGATCAAGTATGGACAACCAGTGGATGGTAAGGAACGTTTCGGAGTGGATCAGACCGAGTTCTCACTCCAGAAAAGTTGTTTGCTACGCGGTATACGGGTCTATGTTCCACCTGTGTTACGAAGAAGAGTGCTGGAAGAATTGCATTGTACCCATTTCGGTACGACACGGACAAAGTCCTTAGCCAGAGCCTACTGCTGGTGGGTAGGAATGGATCACGATATAGAGGAGATGATATCCAACTGTGCCGAGTGTCAATCGGTCCGACCCGATCCAGTGAAAACCAGAATGCATTGTTGGGAAACGCCGACGATGCCGTTCCAGAGAGTCCATGTGGATTTTGCTGGACCTTTTCAAGATACCTACTTCTTCATATTGGTTGATGCGTACAGCAAGTGGCCGGAGATTAAAGTGTGCAAGTCTACTACTGCGGAGAGTACGGTGATGATGTGTCGAGAAATATTCGCTACATTCGGAATTCCATCGGTGCTAGTTAGCGATCACGGAGTGCAATTCACTTCGGAGGCGTTCCAACAGTTTTTGCGGATGAACGGCGTAGTGCACAAAATGGGAGCTCCGTATCATCCATCGACGAATGGGCAAGCGGAACGCTACGTGCAGAACTTTCAAACAAAAGCTAAAAGCTATGAAGTGCCCGAAATCCGATTTCAACATGGAGATCTCGAACATCCTGCTGACATACCGGAAGATGCTGCATCCTTCCACAGGTCAATCGCCGTCCATGCTGATGTTCGGCCGTCAAATCCGGTCGAGAATCGACCTCATGCTACCGAAGAACGAGCCGACTTCTACGAAGGATATTGCAGTACGACTGTTCAAGGACGGAGACCGCGTTCGTGTGCGAGACTTCCTTTCGCGAGACAAGTGGAAGTTCGGGAAGATCGTGGAGAAAGCTGGTAAACTGCGGTACCTGGTCCGCCTAGATGACGGAAGAGTTTGGGAACGCCACATTGACCACATCGCTGGAGTAGGTGCGCATTTGCGTGAAGAATTGGTGAACACTCCTAGGGAGGAGGTGAACACTGAACGAATGGCCTTTACGGTTCCTGTTTCTGCTCCGGTGGCAACTGCTATCGAGCCTGCTGGTGAAGTGGCTGTTGGTGCGAGTCCAATAGCGCGCCCTCAACCTGTTGCATCACCCATGGATCCTATTTCCCAGCCGCCCTCGAGTTCTGCGGCGACCAGGACGCCCCAATCAGCAAATAGGTTGCCTCCGCAGCCTCTAAGACGTTCAAATCGAGTGATTAAACCTCCCCAAAAACTAAATTTGTGATTTTAATGTCCATTTTCTCAAAAAGAGGGAGAGTTGTTATACCTAAGCTTTATTTACTGTGCACTCAATACGCTGGACGCTACACCTGCTTTGTAAGACACCTTACTACTTACACCTGACAACACACACACTTTGCTCGCCCCTTAACTGACAGTTAGAATCAGCCTCCCCGGGTGCGAGCATGTGCTCATTGTAACCTAACCAGTATCATTAATTAAGTTAATAAAGTGAATTAAATCAAGTTAGCTGTTGTGGAATTTATCTCGGCCAGTCACAACATCAACATCACTTTGGAGGGAGTAATACGAAGGGCAGCGATTGACACGAGTGATAAGATTTTCACGAAGTCCGTCCTGTTATTTGGTTTCGCCGACGACATTGATATCATGGCACGTAACTTTGAGAGAATGGAGGAAGCCTACATCAGACTGAAAAGTGAAATTAAACGGATAGGACTAGTCATCAACACGTCGAAGACGAAGTACATGATAGGAAGAGGCTCAAATAAGGTTAATGTATTATAAGCCACCCACCACGAATTTCTATCGGTGGTGACGAAATCGAGGTGGTTGAAGAATTTGTGTACTTGGGCTCACTGGTGACCGCCGATAACGATACCAGCAGAGAAATTCGGAAACGCATCATGGCAGGAAATCGTACGTACTATGGACTCCGCAAGACGCTCCGATCGAATAGAGTTCGCCGCCGTACAGAACTGACAATCTACAAAACGCATATTAGACCGGTAGTACTCTACGGACACGGATATGTTTCTTCTGTGGAAATTCGGGGCATTATATCAGAAACTGCCGGCAGTATTTGGCGAAGAAAACGCTTATTAGACCGGTAGTACTCTACGGACACGAGACCTGGACGATGCTCGTGGAGGACCAATGCGCACAGGGAGTTTTCGAAAGGAAAGTGCTGCGTACCATCTATGGTGGGGTGCAGATGGCGGACGGTACGTGGAGGAGGCGAATGAACTACGAATTGCATCAGCTGTTGGGAGAACCATCCATCGTTCACACCGCGAAAATTGGAAGACTGCGGTGGGCCGGGCACGCAGCCAGAATGTCGGACAGTAATCCGGTGAAAATGGTTTTCGATAATGAACCGACGGGAACAAGAAGGCGGGGTGCACAGCGGGCAAGGTGGATCGATCAGGTGGAGGACGATTTGCGGACCCTCCGCTGACTGCGTGGTTGGCGAAGTGCCAGCCATGGGCCGAACTGAATGGGGCAGTGCATATAAGGTTCATTATTTGACGTTTGAGCGGTGCCGAAATTCATTTTGAATGAACTCGATGTATGAAAGTGTTCATTTTTAGTAAACAGCGCACCGATCAAACGTCAAAGTGTTCATTCGGCGCACTGCCCCATAGACCTGTGCAGCGGTTCATCGAATTCACTCACCCGATGGATTTTGACATTTGTGTTGGATTAAACAATGTTTGTTCCTCGTACAAACTGGCGGTCTGGCAACACTGTACCCAAAAGTTGTCGGTTCGCAAATTGACCACATGGGTACTAGATGTTAGTGTATGTGTTTCTGATGACAAGACAACTATAGACTTATGCAGGGGTTCATCGAATTCACTCACCCCATGGATTTTGACATTTGAGCGGGTCGTCTTCTCGAACAAAAGTTCATTTTGCGTTCATTATGCGACCCGCTCAAACGTCATAATTTCTTGGGGGAGTTCATTTTGCGTTAGTCTATAGAGACATGTAAATAAACATATTTTTATTATGCCACCATGACTTGTACCGCGTAGTTGTTTTTTTTATTTCGTTGTCCCCGTGAAACTTCCCGTGTTGTGTTTTTCTTTCTCCCGCGGACGGTTCCGTTTGTGTTTACCCGTTGCGCTGTGTCCACCTCTGCCTAACAGGTTATGGTGCCCAGGGAAGTTCCGGATAGAGGAGAAAAAGATGTGAGAAATTGCGTGTTCGTTCGAGTGTAAAAGACTAGTGTTCCGTGCCGTAAAACGAAATGGCGGACGTGAATAAGATTTCATTTGCCAGATTGAACAATCAAAACTGGCAAATATGGAAATTTCGAATGGAAATGTTACTGACGAGAGAAGAATTGTGGTACGTCATCGAAGACGAAAAGCCAGAAACGGTGTCGAAACAGTGGACGCGAGACGACAAGAGAGCTCGTGCCACTATCGGATTGTTTATTGATGACAATCAGTTCGGTTTAGTGAAAAACGCGAACAGTGCGAAGAAGTTCTGGGACAACTTGCGAGAGTACCACGAGAAGAACACGGTTACCTCGCGAGTGTCTCTGTTGAAGAAGCTTTGCGGACTGAATCTGCAAGAAGAAAGTGATCTCGAGAATCATCTCATGGTGTTGGACGATCTGTTCGATCGATTAACGAACGCGGGTTTGAAGTTACAAGAAACCCTTCGAATCGCAATGATTCTCCGGAGCTTGCCGGATTCCTACAGTGGGCTAGTGACGGCTTTGGAAAGTCGTGCCGATGCCGACATCACCATGCAACTGGTGAAGACGAAGCTCCTCGACGAATTCGAGAGGAGAAATGAACGTGCAAGTAAATCGGCGGTGGACATAGGTGAAACAACAGCAATGAAAAGTGTGGCAGTGCAACGTGCGGCAACGTCGGAGCGGGTATGTTTCTTCTGTGGAAATTCGGGGCATTATATCAGAAACTGCCGGCAGTATTTGGCAAAGAAGGAGAAGAAGACGACAATAAGCCGGAAAACAGATTGAGTGAGAAGCAAAATGCCAAGCGAGTGAACAACAACAACAATGGTGCCGGTGTATGTTTTATGGCTGGATGTGGACAACAACAAGAGTCGTGGTTCGTGGACAGTGGTGCCAGTTATCACATGACTATTGATGAAAACTTTTTCAAGTCGCTGAAGAGCGTGGATGGTCCCGATGTGATTTAGGCCAACGGGAAGATTGCTGCCACTGCGGGATGTGGTGAAGGCTCTATTCAGTGTTTTGATGGAAGCGGCAATGTGATCAAGGTGAAGCTGAGTGAGGTTTTGTACGTTCCGTCGCTGACGAGTGGGCTGATATCTGTTGACAGGCTGACGTCCAAAGGCTTCACAGTAAACTTTAAGGACAGCTGTATGATTTGTGATGCAACCGGGAAAGAAGTTGTGGTAGGAGAGAAGTCGGTGTGTTTCTACAAGCTGAAGTTGGCCTAACTTATGGAGGACGGTGAAGCACAACAGCAGCCCTGGTGTCGTGTAGCTGAAGTCAAAAGAACGCAATTGAAGCTGTGATGAAGTGAATGGTGAGCCATGACGACAAGGAGGAGTATTCGTTATTTTTTGATGGAACATGTGTATACGAGGCCAACCATTGAGAAGGAGTGTTGGATTAAACAATGTTTGTTCCTCGTACAAACTGGCGGTCTGGCAACACTGTACCCAAAAGTTGTCGGTTCGCAAATTGACCACATGGGTACTAGATGTTAGTGTATGTGTTTCTGATGACAAGACAACTATAGAGACATGTAAATAAACATATTTTTATTATGCCACCATGACTTGTACCGCGTAGTTGTTTTTTTATTTCGTTGTCCCCGTGAAAGTTCCCGTGTTGAGTTTTTCTTTCTCCCGCGGCCGGTTCCGTTTGTGTTTACCCGTTGCGCTGTGTCCACCTCTGCCCAACAATTTGAGCGGGTCGTCTTCTCCAAAAAAGTTCATTTTGCGTTCATTTTGCGACCCGCTCAAACGTCATACAACGGAACGGCGACGGAAACGGCAAATTTGACAGAAAATATATGGGCTAACTGTCAAATTTTCCGTTTCCGTCGCCGTTCCATTGTATTGCGTTTGGGGCTGGTAATAAATCTAGACCAACATTTGAAAAGGGTGAACAGCCAAAATTTATTCTTTCCGATTCTTTGTTAATGTCTACAGCTACGAATGTAGATGAGGAATCAGAAAGAATAAATTTTGGCTGTTACGGTTCCCCCAAACACACGCGACGCGATTCTATCACTTGGCGACAGCGATTCTGTCGCCGTTGGTATGGAAGCGTAAATAGATCATTGCCTGCAGCGACCCAACGATAGAGACTAGTTGTCGCCGTCGCGGCGATGAAATCGCTTAGGTCTAGGGAAGCCTTTACGCCCTTTCCACATGTTGGTCTAAAATAATCTATATAGTGAATGGAATCTAACTATAGTGAAATGGAAAGATCGGAAAGATAGTTGAGGAAGCTGCGATAATAGTGACCAATTACTCTGCTGAAATATACCGGCACATTTTTTTTAAATAGAAAAAAAAATCAATGATAATTAACAGTTGAGTTAGATTTTATTTTAAAAACATCTATTTTCATACAGCAAGTATGCTATTGCTGGGTAATTATAATTATTAAGGTAAACGTTATGAAGTGATATTTCATGACTGTCCAATGCCCAGTGGATTGGATGCGCTCGATCATAGAAAACTCCACTTTTGATTGTGCGTGTTTCTACAACCACGGATACTTGCGATTTTGGTTCGATTGTGTATGGCTCGAACATCAAATCGTGAATATAAATATCTTCTCTGTACTGAACTTTAGCTACATCTGTTCGTTTTGTTCGGCCTTCACTGATAATTTTTACAGTTATGGACAATTCTTCATTATTCAAAAGTTCTCGCGTGAATTGTCTACCCACATGAAGCCCCACTCCATAAAAAACCAATCGCACATGCGCTGAAATCTCAAGCTGGATGTATCCAAGAGTTGCGTCGAATTTAACCGTTCCAAAAACATTACACTTCCTCATGCGAAAATATCTTGACTGTTGTTTGCGCTTGCCAATAATCGCGTTCAGTTGATCAACAGCTCCTTGCCGATCTTCACCTGGGTGCTGTTCCCACCTCTCCAGTGCGTCTACCAAATGCTTAGTATTACACCTCAGCGTATGTTGATTTGCAATCTGCCTCATCACATCCAATGGAAGTGCCATGAATTCGGGTGCGTTGAAAAACTTGATCGGATTGTGACCCAGAATCTCCAGGCAGGTCTCGTAGATGCTTTCGAAACCGTATTCGGTATTGTTTTTCAAAATGCGCAACATTGAATCCTCGTGATTGATGATAAACTGTAGACACCGTTCCTTCAGTCGATCCAAGTTGTACTTTTCGGCAACATAATACAGGAGTACTACATTGTCATCTTCAACGTTCGGTTCGTCGTAGTATATGAATTTGATCATCTCAATGAAGGTTTCCGGCGCAATGTCAGGCACTTCAACTGGTGCTCCTTGGGAAGGCGCGAGATCCCCGACAAACATGCGAAAGAAGACGTCACTGGCCGCAGCAATAAGGGAACGATGTCCGTAAATGGTTGTAGCTTCTGAGCCTACGGCGAATGTAACATCGGAGAGTTTTGTGCTGTTGACAAGTTGCTTCCATTGCGAATGATCCAATTGGTTAGACATTTCAAACGAGGTTGAAAATTTTCGTTTGCTCATCATAAAAAATTTGTTCTCAATAACGAAATACCTGCTAGTGATTTTTCTGAGCCTACTGCTTTTTTCAATCAAATTGAGCCGTGAGTAAATTTATCATCGTAACTAGGGAGACCGGGAAATGCATTACAACATGCATATTCATTTATTTAGTCTACATCTGTCTATACATCTAAACAGATAACACTGAATCAACAATTTGACGCCACAATACACGGTTCGAGGCCGCATCTCTCCATCCTCGAGTACGTCCCACGCACGCCAAGTCGTTTTGCACCTGGTCTGCCCATCTCGCTCGCTGCGCTCCACGCCGTCTCGTACCTGCCGGATCGGAAGCGAACACCATCTTTGCAGGGTTGCTGTCCGGCATTCATGCAACATGTCCTGCCCATCGTACCCTTCCGGCTTTAGCTACCTTCTAGATACTGGGTTCGCCGTATAGTTGGGCTCATTCTTCGCCGCCACACACCGTCTTCTTGCACATAGATGGTGCGTTGGGACCTGGTATTCACGGCATCTTTGAAGGATTTGCCGTACAGTAAAGATCTGGTCCGTTGTCGAGCGGCCGTCAACGAAGCCGGCTTGATAACTTCCCACGAACTCATTTACTAATGGTGACAGACGACGGAAGATTATCTGGGAAATCACTTTGTTTACCCGTAATGCTGGGTAGACACCTTTACGTGGTGTGTTACGGGATAAGATCTACCACGGTTACATTGCCAGCTACAGGCAAATCCTGATCCAACGATTACCTTCCTCATTATCCAACTCCGTGGTACTTATGAGGGTGTCGCTAAGTCGGTGGCCTCTTGTTAAGTAAGTACTACATCAACACTTCCTTCCTCTCCCTAGTTACGGTGAAGAAGGGCGTGGCCAGGAGTAGTAATCCTCATGCTTTTGTTATTTTTGCTTAAGACTGGAATCAAGGACCACTCCCCTTCTTGATTTCTGATAGCATTCTAGATAAGGATCTCAAAAGTAAAACATGAGTATCACTAGTGTCCAATCTACGAATTACACCGTAACAATGCTAATGCTAATGCTAATGCTAATGCAGACGACGGAAGATTATCTGGGAAATCACTTTGTAGGCGGCATTAAGGATGGTGATCGCTCGAAAGTTCTCACACTCCAGCTTGTCGCCTTTCTTGTAGATGGGGCATATAACCCCTTCCTTCCACTCCTCCGGTAGCTGTTCGGTTTCCCAGATTCTGACTATCAGTTTGTGCAGGCAAGTGGCTAGCTTTTCCGGACCCATCTTGATGAGCTCAGCTCCGATACCATCCTTACCAGCTGCTTTGGTCTTTAGCTGTTGGATGGCATCCTTAACTTCTATCAAGGTGGGGGCTGGTTGGCTTCCATCGTCCGCTGATCTGACGTAGTCATCTCCTCCGCTGCCTTGACTTTCACTGCCTGTACTCTCAGCGCCATTCAAATGTTCCTCGCAGTGCTGCTTCCACCTTTCGATCACCTCACGTTCGTCCGTCAAGATGCTCCTATCCTTATCCCGGCACATTTCGGCTCGCGGCACGGAGCCTTTGCGGGATGCGTTGAGCTGCTGATAGAACTTGCATGTTTCTTGAGAACGGCACAGCTGTTCCATATCCTCGGACTCCGCTTCTTCCAGGTGGCGTTTCTTCTCCTGAAAAAGGCGGGTCTGCTGTCTCCGCTTCCGTCTATAACGTTCCACGTTCTGCCGGGTACCTTGCTGCAGCGCGACCGCCCGCGCTGTGTCCTTCTCCTCCAGAATCTGTTGGCACTCTTCGTCGAACCAATCGTTCCGTCGACTTCGTCCCATATACCCGACGTTGTTCTTCGCTGCGACGTTAATGGCTGCTTTGACTGTATTCCAGCAGTCCTCAAGAGGGGCCCATTGAGCTCACCCTCTCCCGGTAACGCTGCCTCGAGAGACTGCGCGTATGCAGTGGCGACATCAGGTTCCTTCAGTCGCTCTAGGTCGTACCGCGGCGGTCGTCGGTACCCAACATTGTTGATGACGGATCGTTTTGGGCGCAGTTTAACCATCACCAGATAGTGGTCAGAGTCGATGTTAGCGCCACGATATTATGTCCTGACGTCGATAATGTCGGAGAAGTGCCGTCCATCAATCAGAACGTGGTCGATTTGTGATTCTGTCTGCAGTGGTGATCTCCAGGTGTACCGATATAGGAGGCTGTGTTGGAAGTAGGTGCTGCGAATGGCCATATTCTTGGAGGCGGCGAAATCAATTAGTCGTAGGCCGTTTTCGTTCGTCAGCCGGTGAGCGCTGAACTTCCCAATAGTCGGTCTCCTCCTCTTGGTCAACCTGAGCGTTCAAATCTCCTATGATGATTTTGACGTCGTGGCTTGGGCAGCTGTCGTATTCACGTTCCAGGTGCGCGTAGAATGCGTCCTTATCATCATCAGTGCTTCCGGAGTGTGGGCTATGGACGTTGATTATGCTGAAGTTGAAGAACCGGCCTTTGGTCCTCAACCTGCACATTCTTTCATTGAACTATGAAAGCTGTTCTCAGCTCGTGTGTGTTGCTGCAGCTCTGGTAAATAGTATGATTACCTCTAAACGTTCGCACCATTGATCCCTTCCAACAAACCTCCTGCAGCGCTACGATGCCGAATCCACGGTCCTTGAGCACATCGGCGAGTATGCGTGTGCTCCCGATGAAGTTGAGAGATTTGCAGTTCCACGAACCGAGTTTCCAGTCGCTAGTCGCTAGGTCCGTGGTGGTTCCGGTCCGTACTCTCTTGTTGATTGTTCGTTGCGTATGTTTTTTAAAGGCTGGCTTGCAGGGCCTGACACCAAACCCCCTAAATAAGGAGGACCATTCCTCCTTATTCCCGGTGGACCATGGTGCACCTCGGACGATGATCAGCCGCCCCTAACATGGAGAACAGACGCTCAGTAAGATTTGCACCTCCGGAGAGGAGCAAACCCCCCTTCCCTGTCAGCATATGACCATTCGCCGTGCCAAACATGCATATTATTGGGTGTAATTTTGTGGTGCGATTGACCGTGTACCAAACCAAAGGCTGCTCTTGCAGCCTTTTACTGGAGTACCTAAACGACTCTTGTTCTATTAATAGCGCAACAGCGCTCTGATGTGCAGAGCTGAGAGTGCAGAGTAAGCTGAACCACCTGGGGCCTGTAGCATAATCGAAATTTTACTAATAATATTAGTAGGGTAGCTTGTAACTTGTATTTTTCTGTTGCATAATGAATCTACAAGTATCAATTTACAAGTCTAATATTACAAGTAAAGCGCACTAATAATATTAGTGGAATTTACAAGCAATTGTTGCATAAAGAAAATACAAGTAGAAATTATTAGCGTTGGCTTGTAGTTTCTTTTACTAGTATGAATGGTGCTGTAATTTAATTTACAAGTAGCTTTTATTTTATTATTTCAGCTGCGCAAAGTAAATATACAGTAGCCGTTCGATAACTGCAAAATGTTTACTTTTCAGTTAACGAATGCCGTTCGATAACTGCAACGCATTCTAGACGTCAAACGGTTGTCAATCGACGTCAGATGCAATAAAAGTGCATCTAAATGTGCAGCGCAATGCAGCTGTCATTGCGTTTGACATCAGTTTGAAGTTTAGCGGTCCAATAACTGCAAAACTGTTGCAACCATCGAATTGCAGTTAAAAAGCATTGCAGTTAAATGACTTGCAGTTATCGAACGTCTACTGTACATCTTTTATTGTTTTTAACGAATTAACAGAGAAAAAACTATTATTGAAAGTGTTTTAAATTACTATACCGTGAAATACTATGCACTACGAATAAATTTCTCTTTCCAATATAAAACTGAGAATTGTGAAATTTATCAAATAACTCTGGAGCAAGCAGAAATACTTTAAGTATTCAAATGGTGGGATGCTAACTACTCAAAAGTGGGTTGTTTTCGCTTAAAACCGCATTTTGGGCCAATAACCCAATTTTGTGTAAAATGACTATGTAGTTTGCCGTAATCTACGTAAAAACATGTTACCCGAAGCAGAGTTAGTTACTAAACTTAGTTTACCTAAAGTTGACTTTATTCAACTCGAATGTGGGTTGTTGTATTTAACTATCTCGGGTGGGGCCATGTATCTTGCCCTATTTTTGACAACAATCATGGAGAAGAAAGGAAAAACTACTTAAATTTTATTACAATTTGATGCGATATTATTATTAGTAAGTATTTTGAACTTAAATTTTGAGATGATTTATCTGTCAAGAAATTGCCTAAATTTCATAATAATTTCAATTATTGGACTAAAAATCCCGCATAAGTCCAGCAAAACACGTAAATTGAAACCCGCTTCAAAAACACGCGTCAAACGAGTATAGCGAAATTAGATTTTTCATGGAAGGTATATACGTTCGAGTGAAGTACAAATCGCCCAAATTAAAACCCATGTAAATCCCAAAATCCGCCTATAAAAACCACCTAAAAAATCACTCCAGTGCGCATTACTTTTTCTTTGTAAAAAGGCCAATACCACGAAACCGGATTTAGCCACGGAATAAATAAATTAAAGAGCGAAGGATAACATGAATTTCCGTGTATACCTATCGCAGTATTCTATGCACAAACTCAGAAAAACATAAACAAAATCATTTATCGCCGCATTGACAGTGAACTGTCGGATGAATTTTGACAGGTAAATGAACCTGACTGACTTGTCATTTCCTTCTTACTAATAATACAAGTACTAATATTATTAGTTGGCGAATAACTTTTATGCAACACAAATTACAAGTACTTGTAATTTTTTGACTTGTAACTTGTAACTTGTAGCTAATATTATTAGTCTGATTATGCTACAGGGCCCTGACCGGATGCTCTATCATCAACGTGAACGAGACCAAATCGTTAAATTTTGGAGACAGTTAGCGTCGGACGGCGGAACCTAGATCGACATAGGAGCACGGATCAAGAAGGCTGCTTTTGTGAGTTTACGAAACTTATTGATGTTCAATCAGATTAGTCAATGTACTAAATTTCGAATATTCAACTCTAGCGTGAAACCTATGCTGTCATACGCCAGTGGGTGGGGCTTGGTGTGTGGGTATCTCAAGACTAACAGGAAACCCCTGGCCATGGAACTTCGAGGAGGATGATAGATAGATAGATGAATATAATTCAAGGACCTGTATTTCGATTTCAACTAATTTTGATGAGATCTTTGATAGACCTTCCCGATAGCCGTTATTATAAAATAGACCGTTAGACCGTTATTATAAAAAAATGAAACAAGAGCTCGCCCAGCTCTACGGCGAACCCAGTACCCAGAAGGTAGCTAAAGCTGGAAGGGTACGATGGGCAGGGCATATTTCAAGAATGCCGGACAGCAACCCTGCAAAGCTGGTGGTTACTTCCGACCGGCAGGTTCAAAAAGAATTGAAGGACATCTATCTAGGTGGATTAATCAGGGTTTTTGGTGATATTTTTGGATTCTTATATGGATTCTTTTGAAATTTCCTAATTAAAAACTTCAAATCAAGATTTCTCGAGATTCCTCCTAGGGATTTTTTTAAAAATTGGTCCAGAGGTGCAGAATTACCACAGGAATCGAGCCCTGTACTTGGTTTTGATGGACATTTTTATTTTATAATAACGGTCTACCGGGGGACCGTGCGAGATAATTAACCAATACATACCATATTTATTTTTCCGAACCTTATCTTATCTGATATTAAAAATTAGTTTCTATTTTATCAAAGTAGGAAGTAATTCGTTCTCACGAGCGAGATTTACTCATCTAGCTATACTTTGGCGCACATCCTTCCATGTACAGCCGTTTCGTTTCCTCGTCCGCTTTGTCGTCCTTGGGTGGTTTGTAGTCGGACACGTGGTCCACCCGCAGTGACCTCCCCAGCAGCTTGATACCGTTCATGTTGTCCACCGTCAACACGGTGGACCGTTGATCTTCGAAGCAGATGAAGCAGAAACCCTTGGATTTGCCGGTTTTCTTATCCCGCACCAGGTTGATGTTGACAATTTCACCGTACTGGGAGAACACTGCTAGCAGGTCGCCCTCAGTCAAGTCCGAGGGCAGGCCACCGACGAATATCCAGGCGCTGTCCTTGTACTGATCATGCCAGGAATTTTTGCCGCCATATTTGAGGTCCTGCTCACTCAGTTTGAGCACGTTTTTCATGTTGCTGGTCGAAATAAAAAAGGGAAAATAAGATTTCCTGAGGGATTGAAGTTACAAAAAACTTATGAATTGATTATATTAGGTACCTATATAATTAGGTTCTGCTCTAGATGTTATCTCCAATGAAAAGAAGAAACACGAATTATTGACCTTTCCTTCTCCTTTTTTTCAGCTAAATCAATTTATTCACTTATTTATAATCAACTTTTCTGACTTTTCTAAATTCCTCCCAAACTACTTTTAATTCTTTCCTGCCTACGATTTAAAAACAATTAATAACAATGTTATACTCAACGCATCCCCGGGCCGTGGCCAATCTACGTTGTATGACACTAGGCAATACGTTTACACTGCTGGCTTAAATTTTCAACGTGACGATTACTATATCCAACTCATAAAATCAATGTGAACTCGACTCGTGGAAAACTTATTCTAGGTTATCCGAGGCTTGTGCTAAACCCTTTATCACAACGCGGACCTTTTCATCCACTGACTGGTAGGCACGAACGTCCCGTCTTCTGCTTCAGACCCATAAGCGGTCTGAAACAGTTCAGTTTCAGGATATTAAACTTGTGATAGAATAGAAGATATAGTAGGGGAGGAGGAGAGTGTGGAGCGGCTTGTTGTCCACTTCCGGCTCAAGCGACTGCAATGGAACCTATTTATTAGAGAGTTGTTTGTAGAGATAGAAACGGTTGTGTTTATATACATGATAGATGTTCAGACACTCAGGCAGTTTGGGATCGCTACGATAGAGGCTCTAGCGACTGCTATGGAACCTATTTATAAGAAGATAGTTGTTTGTAGTTCACCTGATCGATCCACTTTGCTCGCTGCGCACCTTGCCCAGAGAAAAACTCAAAATCTTAAAACTCATGAATGATTCATATCAATCGTGAATTGAAACGCACCCAAATCAGCACCTAAAAAATCATGGCTGAGTTGAACCGTCTGTTTTTTGCCTTTTTTTTATTTTTATTAACGTTCAACACATAGTGTTCGGATCTCGAAAAAACTGGTTTTTGTAGCAGCTTTGTTGTTGCAGCTCAAAACTGAAAATGTTCTGTTTTTAATAATTGTCAACCATTTTGTGTTTCATTTCAACTTACATGAGTAGTTTTTTCCTCCTTCCAATACAATCCAATTATTCCTACTCCGCTTCTAATTCTGTAAGCTAAATACACATTTCTTTATAATACACTCCTTCCAGTAGCTTTTCTAAAAATACCTTCCGCTAATTTACTAGCAACAACCGATTTAATTCAACTCAATCACTTTATCCAAATTCTAATTAACAATTTATTTCCTTTTCAGGTTTCCCAGCAGTTCACCGTAGTAGCATCAATATACAAATCGCCGTAATAAATCAACAGCCTCCAATCTTGTTTGTTTTTATTTTTACCTTCCATGAATTCACCTACCAAATTGATCCACCCAATTCACCAACCATCACGCCGTGTTGCCAAGTGCCGCAACAGCCCCTCCCGTAACTCTGGCGAAGGGTCCTTTAAACGTAGACAGATGTTCCGTCTCCTATCTCAGGCACTGCAATTTTTGCCACGGCTCGCCTATACAACTTTCCGCCGGCTCGAACTACCACTTGACGGACTCTACCAACAGCTCCTTTGAAAATTTCTTCCACTATTCCCCGGATCCCGCTTCTTCTATTCGCCTCATCTGCCATATACACCAGAGCACCTATGTGTTCTAAACCCTGCTCTTCTCTCCACTTTGCAAGTTTATCGTTGGCAAATACTATTTCACCCAGCGTTACCACAGCTTATCAGCAAGCACTTGAGACCTCTCGTATTGGTTTCGCAACTCCGCAGCTTCATTCCCTTGGGGTAGCCTTCCGTCTCTTTCGCACGATGGATGCTTCTGGGTCCGTGTTTTCCTTCGACACGAATGTCAAAGGTCTTGAATTGATAATTCCTTCTGCTTCAGCCAACACAGTCTCCAGAACCTCATCCGACAGTGAACGACCGTCTTGTAACTCGTACACAGCTTCCTTCACCGACCGGACCAATCTTTCCCACACTCCCCCCATGTGTGGGGCTGCGGGAGGGTTGAAATTCCACCTCGTTCTCGCGTTCGTGAAATTTTCACTGCACTCTTCCTCAATCTTCTCCAACTCCTTACTCGCTCCAACGAAGTTAGTGCCATTGTCCGAGAAAAACTCTAGCGGACTCCCTCGTCGACACACAAACCTTCGAATTGCCATTAGACAGGATGTCGTAGAAAGACTTTTAACAGCCTCTAAATGAACTGCCCTGGTCGTGAAACAAGTGAACAAAGCCACCCACCGCTTTTCGCTGCGCCGACCGACTGTGACTGTAATCGGACCGAAATAGTCAACACCCGTGTATGTGAAGGGTCGCAGGAACGGTGTCACCCTTTGCACTGGTAGTGGTGCCATCTTTGGCACGGCCGGATGGCATTTGTACACCTTACACCATACGCAGTTTCGCATTACCTTCACCACCTCAACTCTAATCTTTGGAATACAGAATCTCTGCATCAGCTCATTTACCACGGCTTCTCGATGTCCATGCCCCAACTGCCGATGATAATGCTCGATCACTCGTGATGTTATCAAGTGTCCCCTAGGCAGAATTATGGGAAACCGCATTTCAAATGGAAGAAACTCGGCTTGAGCTGTTCGACCATCTACACGAATTACATCCTTATCGTCCAGGATTGGTGAAAGCTTATAAAGAGGACTTCGCTTCTCGATCTTCGCATTGCACTCACCGTTGTTATCCCGCAAACGGCGCAAAATACATATTTCGTCTGCGAATGCTTCCCATTGCGCTTGTTGCCACAATATCTCCTCCGCGCGCTGGAACTCTTCTCTCTGCAGGCCCATTCGTACCGCATTCACCTTATGTTGGTAATTGAAGTTCCGCAGAGCTCGAATCGTTAGTATCGCCTGATTCTGCACTTTTCTGCGTAGGTTTGCCACAAACCGTATGACTAACGCTACAGTTCGTACTATCACATTCCACTTTGAGATCCTGGACACATTTATGAATTGGAATTCCGTTTCCGTTCTATGGAACAAGCAAGCGGCTCGAAACTCTTCTGGGACGTTCGGTTCTACTACTGCGTCACTGGGCCACTCGCTCTCGGGGCGATACAAGAATGCTGGTCCTCTTTGCCATACGGTACTCGTCTGTAGGAGCGATTCTTTTGACCACTTCGTCAGCTTATCGGCGACGTTAAGTTTCGTCGGTATCCACCTCCAATCAGGGACCTTTGTTCGCGAGACGATATCGCCAATACGGAATGCGACGAACTGACGATACTTTCGTGCATCAGACGTTATCCACGACCGTACAGTTCGTGAGTCAGTCCAGAAGAATAGTCTTTTTAGCTGTAGATTGTGACTTGTCAGTATTGTATCCTTAAGCCGGGCTCCCAACACCGCAGCCATTAGTTCCAAACGTGGGATAGAATGCGGCTTAATTGGAGCAACCTTGGAACGGGCTTGAACTAGCGAACAACGAGGAACCTCAGCTGCCAATATTCGGGAAAAAACAGCTCCGTACGCGCTCTCACTCGCATCCACATGAAGTGAGCCGCAATCTGGCACAGCACAATTTCCGAAGTAATATCGAGGAATTCGAACTGCTGCCACATCGTTCTGACACGCCATCCACCGAATCCACCTTACCATCGCCTCTTCGTCTATTGTGTCATCCCAATTGCACCCGCTTATCTAAAGATCCTGAACTATAATACGTCCATGGATTGTAAATAAGGCTAGCAATCCAAGGGGATCAAAAAAGCTCATCCCACAACTTAACACAATCCGTTTTGTCGGCCGATGGCCAGCGATCAAGAATGGTTGCAGGTCTTCTCTGATTTGCGTTGAGAACGTGAACACATCTTGTCTGGTATTCCACACAAGTCCCAGTACTCGCTCAAACTCCGTCTCTTTATCTCGGTGAAAGTGAATCTCCTGACTTATTTGAGTTCTCCCAACTTCACCAGTACTTCTTCTGCATTTGAAACCCAGTTTCTAATTTGGAATCCTCCACGGGAGTGGATATCTCTAAATTCTTCAGCTTGCTTGACTGCTTCCTCTACGGTATCTGCGCTGTCGAAATAGTCGTCGACGTAATGCTTCTTCACTACTGCTTCTACTGCTCTTGGATACTCCTTGGTGAACTCCTTCGCGTTCTTTTGCATAACGTACAATGCTTGACTTGGTGAGCATGATGCTCCAAAAATGGCACAGTCCATCACGTACACTTCTCCTCCAAATAGAAACCGCTGCGCTTGACGATTCTCAGGACGTATTCTCACTTGGTGGAACATCTCGCGAATGTCGCCACCGAACCCTATCCTTCGCTCACGGAACTGGCTTATCACTGACGGCAGGGAAACCAGCAGATCCGGACCCTTCAGCAATGCGGAATTCAAAGAAACGCCTTGCACAGCGGCCGCTGCATCCCAGACTAAACGCACTTTTCCTGGCTTTTTTGGATTCAGTACGATGTTTAACGGTAGATACCACGCCTTATGTCTCTCTGTGGTTTGTAGCTCCTGCTTTGTCGCTTTGTGGCAATATCCCTTCTCTATGTACTCCTCCATTTGCCTCTGTACATTCTGCTGCAGCATCGGGTTTCTTGCTAACCGCTTCTCCAGACTCTTCATCCTCTTCTCTGCCATTCCGTAACTATCTGGAAATTTGATATCTGCCTCCCTCCACAGTAAGCCGGACTGAAAGCGTTGACCGATGCGCACTGTTGTTCCTTCAAGTATCTCCCTGGCTCTCCGATCGTCGTCTGACTCAGGTATTACGTCCACCATGACTGCCGAATCTTCCACCACGTAATGCGACTTCAAAATCCGATAAAGTTCTTCATTTGACACACTAGCGCATGTGTGGTGCCCAACGAATGTGGAATTCTGCTGCGACTTCTCTTGTGGGCCATACACCGTCCATCCTAGCGCCGACCTAACCGCAATTGGTTCCCCTGGATTACCAACCCGTGACTCTAAAGGTGCAAACAGGTGCAGATGCTTTAACCCAATTAGAATACGTGGCGTCTCCATAGGGTAATCTGCCACCTTCAGGCCACGAAGGTGCTGGTACTGCATTGCAAATTCAGCAAACCGCATAGTCTGCTTCGGTAATCCCAGCTCTCTAACAGTGTGCGCACTCCTCACTACGGTTTTCTGGGTTGAATCCAAGCTCGATAACGCCAAATCAATTATCTTCGACTCCCGCTCTAGTCTTGTCATTCCGGAAGTCCATGACACGCGCAATGGTTGCACGATTCCATCGCAACCAAGCTCTTCCGCAACCGAAGCTTCGATCAACGTATACGATGAGCCTTCATCCAAGAACGCCAATATCTTCACCGCCTTGGAACCATTATACACCATCACTGGGACAACACGAAAGATCACCGACGTCTGTACTATGCTACTGTGCATGTTACATGACGAATGTGCGTATAGTTGATGCAACAAGGTGTTATGCGTTGCGTTGCAATTCGCCACCTTACAGCGAATATTCATTTTACACTTGGAATCTCCGTGTGCATTTAGACAGCTTTTGCAAAGCTGCCATCTCTCTACCGCCTTCAACCGCTGTGCTGGATCAAGCTTCAAAAAATCCTCGCAATTACGCAACCTGTGATTTGTCTCGCCACATTTCACACATGGAATTCGCTTCTGGGGCTCGGTATCTCGAACGGTCCGTTCGTCTTCATTATGAACGTTCACAAACGCTCCTTGTTGCTTCACCTTGCTTCGCTCTCGATTCCGCTCCGGATTGCACACACGACTACTACTGGGTTGCCCGTCCACCAGATTTATCGCCTCCGTAGCTACACAGAAAGAAAAATCATTAGTAATGTTAAGAAAAACATTGGTTAAAATAAAAAGTTGCGTTGGTTCTTTTTCGTAGAGAGTTGGTTATGTTCAAAATAAAAGTATGGAAACTTTTGCAACTACCATGGCTTAAAAGCTGCTTACCACTCTAAATTTAATAGTTTGAACTTTCAAATTAAAATTGTAGAAATGTCAATACAAAATCATTACACTGGTGGAAGCAGCATGTGTAACATTTTAATTCAGAGATTTTTCATTCTTAAAATCCCTCTACCCACCATCTATCGTTTCTTTCAAACCTAATAAAATCGTATTAAATAGCTTTTAATGTTTAATTGCATTTTCAGAATTAATTTGTACTACACGTTACAGCTGCGGCTAAAATGCAAAGGTGGCCGCTTCGGAGTAATACAGTTACTCATCGGAGAGCACGTAGTTAGCATGTGGAGATACTGCGCCATCTTTCTTGTCGGCCAGAAGTTCCGACTCATGCGAATTATCTGCAAGGCAAAAAAAGAAAATCTCGCATAAGTATTTATCGTGATGTGTTCCGTTATTTCAACGCTGTTTAATTAGAATTAGTGAACACTGGCACTGCTTTGCATTTCACATTTTTCACGTTATAATTAGGAAAATACGGAAAATATCTACCTTCTTGCTCCGTGAAATAAACGATAGCGTTTTAATGTCGACGACACATTTGCGTGAACTTGATGGCACTTCTGGTTTTGGTTGGCAAAGGCAATCGAATACAACCGAAAAAGCAATATATTCTTCTTCTTCTTCTCTGTTTTTTCAGAACTTTTTGTTGACAGTTGAACAGTTTTTTGATAGTTTAACAGTTTTTGAAATTGAAAAGATGAACTTTTAAAATTACACTCAGGAAAGTAAAAAAACACTTTTGAATGAAATGCATAATTTTCTTTTATTGTTTTTTCACTTTTAATTTTAAGAAAATTTGCAACTTTTTCGATTAAAAGTGCATAATTTTTAAAGGTACAATTTTATTTTTTTCTGTGTACAGAGACTATCTCCGCAAGAAAATCTGCCATGGTACGTAATGTAACTCTCTTCCCGTCGCCTAACTGCCCGCGCTTGTATCGAATCCAATCCATCTTTGTACTCGGTGGAAGCTTCTTCGCCAACTCACTTATCAGTAACGGGTTGATCAGATGTTCTTCCAGGCGTGTTGCTTCCATGTGGTCGCAGAGTTGCTGGACCAATCGACCGAATGTAATGTACGACGCCGGCTTCTCCGTCTTCGGGGCGTCCGCGGATCTCACCTTCACCAACAACGTCTCCAAAATTTGTTCAGGTTGGCCAAACTGTTCTCTCAGCTCCTGAATCACCTTCGGAACAAACTGCGGCAATAGAAGTCGCGATCCTACCGCTTCCAGTGCAGCTCCCTTCAAGCACTCCTGCAGCCGTACTAGGTTTTCTAGGTTGGAGAAACCACACGCTTTCGTCGACGCCTCGTAGCTCGTGATGAAGATCGACCACTCTTCCGCTTTCCCGGTGAACGTCGGCAACCGTCGAGCCAAAAACTGACGCGCAGACAGCTGGGCTTTGGTTGGAACCACTTCCACTTCGTCACCGTTAGCACTGGCATCATCACCACTATCACTTTCACTATTCGACGCCGATTCGCTAGTATGAACATTTCCCGCGCGAGTTGCATCCGCGTTGACTTTCGATGACCTTGCATTTTCTAGGGCATTACCTAAGCCTACTGTCGGAGTTGATGTCTTCCTACAGAATCGTATCGTACTTTGTTCCTTCTCTAACTGAACACGCTCCGCTAAAGCCTTTATCTATTCTGCGCTGAATCTTTGACTGTTCTGCTTTCTTTTTCTTATTGAATTCTTCCTCAGCTACAGCCTTTGCTTCTAATTCCTGCTTCTCTAACTGCCACATCGCTTCCCTCTTTTCTTTCTCTAACTCTAGTTTCATACTTGCCACCCTTTTCTTCCTCTCTATCAAAGCAGCAAGACGCTCTCGCTCGCGAGCTATCTCCCTTTCTGCTTCCAGCAACTCATTCTCCTCGGCCCCGATGGCAGTCGCTCCGTTTGAGTCACCAGCGCAGTCGTTACAAACCCAATCGTTGTCTTCCTGTACTGCTGACGTCACTCCTTGGCAGCCGAAATGGAACCACACCTGGCAGTTGTCGCAGAATACCATCTGGCTCTCATCTTCGTCCGGCCGGTGGCATTTCCCGCAATTGTAGGCCGTCTCATTCGGGTCGGAAAGGCGCGAATTCGATCCTTTACTCATTTTTGAGAATGTTCGGATCTCGAAAAAACTGGTTTTTGTAGCAGCTTTGTTGTTGCAGCTCAAAACTGAAAATGTTCTGTTTTTAATAATTGTCAACCATTTTGTGTTTCATTTCAACTTACATGAGTAGTTTTTTCCTCCTTCCAATACAATCCAATTATTCCTACTCCGCTTCTAATTCTGTAAGCTAAATACACATTTCTTTATAATAGGGTCAAAGACCCAATAGTGGAGGAACTAAGCATGTTCCTACACTATTTATATGCTCAGAGCTAATGTAAAATCATCACCACTTACCTGAGCAATGAATCTGAAAGCACTTTATCTCTTTTCTACGAGGAGTATACTTCCAATGCTATGGAATCAGGATTTCTGCCCTAAAAATAATCCTCCAATTATTGGTACACTGTTCCAATAGTTGCGGTATTTGTTAATTTGTGTTCCTATAGTTGCGAACCCCATTGTTTTCATATGGGACTCGCAACTATTGGAACACTACCGCAACTATTGGTGCAAAAAGCACAACATTTTATGGAAATTTGTTGTACAATACCTGTTTTAAATGAATTCCGTTGATGTTTTTCACTAAATTGTGTTATGACTTATCAACTAATCGATCAGCATTGTAGGTTGCTGCGATTGATTAATATATTTCGGATCAGCTACACTACCGCAACTATAGGTACACCCACAACCATCGGAACATTTACCCTACACTCCTTCCAGTAGCTTTTCTAAAAATACCTTCCGCTAATTTACTAGCAACAACCGATTTAATTCAACTCAATCACTTTATCCAAATTCTAATTAACAATTTATTTCCTTTTCAGGTTTCCCAGCAGTTCACCGTAGTAGCATCAATATACAAATCGCCGTAATAAATCAACAGCCTCCAACCTTGTTTGTTTTTATTTTTACCTTCCATGAATTCACCTACCAAATTGATCCACCCAATTCACCAACCATCACGCCGTGTTGCCAAGTGCCGCAACACATAGAACAATGTATACTCTTGCGTGTGTAAACAATAGATTGCCAATTAATTGCATATTATTCGGCAACTCGGCCGTACGAAAACCATTTTTTTTGTTAAATATCTTGGCTGTGCATATGCATAGCATATGTTTCGAAATGGACAAATTGATATGAAATTTGCGAAAAAGAATCCACGTGTCTTGGAGGGACTCGAACCCTCAACCTCCTACTCTCTAGATAGGCGTGATAACCCCTACACAACAAGACCACTTAAAGGTCACGATTGCGGAAAAGCCATCAAATGCTTTAGCCAAGCAAGCCTTTGGCACAGCAGAGTGCGATTGAATTCGCATTCTATACCGTCCCGCCCAGACAGTTACTGGGGGGCATGGAGTGCGATCCTCTCGTTTAAAACAATGTGCACTCGCTTGGCTGTGGATATACAATAGTAAAGCACATGTGGAGATTGGACAAATCAAGCATCCGAAAGATATTCAATTTGTAAAAAGAGAGCTAACGGCGGTGGAGGTTGGTACTCTGATTCTGATGTCTTTTCCGCAAACGTGACCTTTAAGTGGTCTTGTTGTGTAGGGGTTATCACGCCTATCTAGAGAGTAGGAGGTTGGGGGTTCGAGTCCCTCCAAGACACGTGGATTCTTTTTCGCAAATTTCATATCAATTTGTCCATTTTGAAACATATGCTGTGCATATGCACAGCCAAGATATTTAAATAGATTGCCGCCAAATTGATTTTAAACATTTTTTGGAGCGAAATGATTTTTTGGGGAAAATAAGTGAAATGATCCGTTGTAGCATGAACAACTCAGACGTGATGCATTCCTTTAAATTCGCAAACGAGTTAGTTCGTGTGGGAGCGTTCAATGAATGAGATTTATGAATGATTTTACCAACACTGACCTCGCCTTCTTGTTTTTGTCCGGCTTCAAAATTGGAACAACTTTGGCGTTTTTCCATTTATCTGGAAAGTATGTCAATTGAAAACATTTGTTAAATAAATTAACCAAAAACGATAAAGAGCTCTCAGGAAGTTTTTTGATAAGTATGTAGAAAATACCATCATCATCCGGTGCTTTCATATTTTTAAATTTTCTAGTAATAGATCTCACTTCATCTAAATTAGTTCCCAACGAAGGGTCAAAAACATTCTCTTGATTGGAGAATGTCTTCGAAACTCCGTGTAACCTGATTCTCAGTCCAATTGAGAGACCTAGACTAAAATTATGGGCACTCTCGAACTGCTGAGCAAGTTTTTGAGCCTTTTCGTCATTTGTTAATAACATTTTATTTCCGCCGAGGTTTTTTAAAAGAATTTTCGTTTGCATTAGCATTAGCATTTAGCAGTTCGCACAAATTCGTAGGTGGTACAAGCCAAGACTATTATATGAGAGTAGTATCACTTTCATCCGTTACCACAGATATTGATTTGGGATTAATCACTAACTCTCAGATGGAAGCAATGCACTCTCCAATAGTCGAGATCTTTCCTGGCCACGTCCTTGCGAATGCTGAGGAAGGGAAGGATGGTTTGTTGGACATCTACTTAAGAAAGATGCAGAGAACTCTACGACCTCTCATGGGTGCCACGGGAGGTTTTGGGATTGTGTGGAAGGTTATAATATAACAGTAGGGATCGTTTTGGTATAACGTGAAACACAGAAAGAACTAAGACAGAAATACAAAGTAGGAAAGGGACGAGCCTGAAATTGAACCCACGACCTCCTGCTTATAAGGCAGAAGCGATAGCCACTAGACCACCAAGCTCGTCTTTTTAAAAAGAATTTTCGTTAGTTTACAAAAGGGTTTCGAACTGGGATCCAACTTCGAGACATTATTCTCAAAGTTGGTATTCCTCAGAATAGCGAAACGATTTTTAATTCCCTTTTGCAAATCTCGCCAAATAACTTTCAACGCGGGATCGCGAGTTCTTTGGTATTGCCTTCGCCTCATATTTTTAAGACGGATCAGTAGCTGGAAGATCGTCGTCAATAATAATGGAGTTGAATTTAATTTCACATTTAGGAATTGCAATGCCTCTGACATCGATAATTAAATTTGTCAAATATACGAGAGCATTATCAATATCACTTTTGGTATCGAGGAGAATATCAACATCATAATTCCTATCGATATCTTCTTCTTCTTATTGGCATTACATCCCCACACTGGGACAGAGCCGCCTCGCAGCTTAGTGTTCATTTAGCACTTCCACAGTTATTAACTGCGAGGTTTCTAAGCCAGGTTACCATTTTTGCATTCGTATATCATGAGGCTAGCACGATGATACTTCTATGCCCAGGGAAGTCGAGACAATTTCCAATCCGAAAATTGCCTAGACCGGCACCGGGAATCGAACCCAGCCACCCTCAGCATGGTCTTGCATTGTAGCCGCGCGTCTTACCGCACGGCTAAGGAGGGCCCTGATCCCCGATCCCGTATCCTATCGATATACGTTTTATATAAATTCCAATCAGCCCTATGATAATTAAAGCTGATTGGATTATAAATGGCTTCTTGTGAGATTGCAAACGTCACAGGAAGGTGATCAGAGTCAAAGTCAGCATTAGTTACCAATTGGCCACACAGCTGACTTGAATCCGTTAAAACTAGATCAATTGTAGATTGACACATTTAAATTTCTTGGAATCTTCTCTCACAGGACAAGCGTCCTTACGGCACTGAGTGGAGTTTTGGAAATTTCCCCCAGACCTGCGGAAATATTCCCATGTAACACGGACATGGGACATAATACAGGCCGTTTCCAAATTTTCATATTTTAGTTCACTTTTGTTAAAGTGAACTAAATAAAATTTAAGAAATAGCCCTCTGGGAAGTACCAGAGCGATATTTCTTTTTCATTTTAATTACTTGGACTGGTAAAAATCCAAGTAATTGAGAAATTTCAATTTTAATCCCATCCAGTGATGACTGGGGAGACCTTTCAAGACGACTTTGAACAATCGATCAGTATTGTCGTCGTACGTCAAGAATTTATGTCGCTTCTCAGTTAAATACTAAAGAAGACGTTTGCGATCGTCAAAGGATCCCGGCAAAACGCGACAGTCACCCTTCCTGGCAGAGGTAGATTCGATTTGCTCAATTTCGTCATGAATCAAATCGAACTGATTGCTTAGTTCGATAGGAGAAGAATTATTTTGAATGTTAGAGTTAGAAGGAATATTTGAAGTCTCCAGCTTCCTTCTATTTTTTCCGCGCTTTGGCAGGACGGTCTTGAAATCTTGTTTCTTAGAAGGAAGTGGAGAATTTAGAGACTCGCCCTTCCTCTTGTTTTTATTAATGCTCATAGCTGAGCGTGGAGACGTGACCTTCTAAGAGTTTTTTTTTTCCAGAACGGTATCCCTGCAGGATTACCACCGCTTGTCGCAATTTTACTTCCGCAAACGGATCCAAAGATCGTAACGGGATCAGTAGGTACGAATAGCGCTGGGAAGCATTGTTGAAATTAAAATAGCTTCGGGTAGTATTAAAAACTTCCTTCCGCAAAGAGAGAAAAGAACCGCACAGCACGAAAGCACGATGCGGTCGACGCAATGGAGTATGGTTTTATCATCATCATCATCATATACCGCTATTCGATTCGTAGTTCAAGAAAAAATTTAATTTTTCAGCTTTCAGCTACAGTCGTGCTGGTTAGGTAATCAGTGAAAATATTGAAGAAAAGTTTGATGAGAAAAATATTGTCAATATATCTCTGGGGTCTGCGGACCCTTGTCTCTCCTAATATTGTTGTTTTGATTAATCGAATTCAAAACTTTGTTCAAATCGTAAAGCAGAACTGGGGAAAATACTCACGTCATAGGATTCATTTTTATATCACACTATTGCTAGAAGATTCACTTATATATCAACTGGAAATTATTCACTGTACAATGGTAATTTATATTAAACTGTTGTAAATATGAAACGTAATGAAGTCGTTCGGATGGTAAATTTTTTAACTCGCACCGGAGGTGCATTCCCAAAATCATCGAAAAGAACCAAATCAAGACAAAATTTTCAAAACGACTTATCTGCTTTTGTAAACAAAGATTCAAACGACGATTTGACGAATCTGATAGCTCTCCCACGCAAACCAACACCATCAACAGGTAGCGGAATCCTTCACCTACCTATTGATGGTGTTGGTTTGCGTGGGAGAGCTATCAGATTCGTCAAATCGTCGTTTGAATCTTTGTTTACAAAAGCAGATAAGTCGTTTTGAAAATTTTGTCTTGAAATGTTACGGTTAACGCAAACAGTATGCACTGTCAAAACTAATAACGAGCGTAACGCCAACAATGCTCGCGCACTGCGAGTCTGACAGTTTTCAGATGATCAATTTTTGATCAGGTGACATATTTTCGTTGTTCTGGGCAGGCGATTTTCAGGTAATTTTGGATTAATATTTAATAAAATCCATTCAAATATACACTTTGTTATCGTTAAATTACAGAAAACCATACATTAACGATGGCTCTATTGTCCGCTGTGAAGGGAAAGCTCATCTCCGTCATCGGTGATGAGGTAAGTGAGGAATTGTGGCATTTGCTGATTTTGTTGACTTGCCTAGTTCGGAAAGCAATCTAACTTGAAATTCTCCAATTTTTAAACAAAATCATTGCTTTCTAGGATACTTGCGTTGGTTTTCTGCTGGGAGGCATCGGCGAGATCAACAAAAATCGTCACCCCAACTTCATGGTCGTCGACAAGAGTAAGTTGAATCTAGGAATATTCTTCGTTCAGTTTGGCATACTCAGCTCTCTGTTACGAAATGCTTGAACTTTTAATTATCTTGTCCTAATGATTCCGCTCCCGCACCAGATACCGCGGTCAGCGAGATCGAAGATTGCTTCAAGCGTTTCATCAAGCGCGACGACATCGACATCATCCTGATCAACCAGAACTACGCGGAAATGATCCGTCACGTGATCGATGCGCACACCTCGCCAACCCCGGCCGTGCTGGAGATTCCTTCGAAGGACCATCCGTACGATGCCAGCAAGGATTCGATTCTGCGACGCGCCAAGGTAAGTTTGGATCCATTTTTTTGGTTGCGGAAATTGATCCATATTTGTGTTCAATTGCAGGGCATGTTCAATCCGGATGATATGGTGGCCAACCGTGGTTAACTTAATCTTCCGCCTGATAATAGCAGGCTGTTTATTGTTTGTTGCTTATTTTACGGTGAATGTGGTACATACATCTATTAGATCAATAAAATCATTCCGTGTGTAATCGTGTAAACAACAGCATTAACTAGATAGTATCGAAAGTCCATTACTTATCTATCATTTTAATTAAGTATTTATCAAAAAATAACCGAAAAAAATGTGGTTCGCGAGGATTTTTTATTACGGGCCACCGAAACTTTGATTAATTTCTTGCGCTTGAATTTTTCTCTTCGTTGATTTTGTCAATAACTCAACTGTTTCAAAAGTTACAAACGTGATTGACAATCTACCGCAATTTGCTATATTTAAAATCGGTACCAAACAAAAAAAAAGCAAGAAGCTTCGACCTTAGAAGATATTTTTCGAAATTTAAAAAACTTTTATCAAGTCTTTAACGTCGTTGAAAATGATATGCATATGGAAATGCTAATATCATCTTCCAAACTTAGACGTACATGTTCATGATAAATTAGAGGCGAAAGTATAGAATTGATAGTTCCATTAGGACACGGCAGGCATGAAGAATGTTTTTTTTATTGAAGTCGATTTGAAAGCGAGCGGAGGGCAATATTTGTGATGGTATATATCGCACAACCTTCCGATCGTTGAAAGGCTTGAAATACGAATAAAAAGTTACAACGCGGTGGAATTAAATGTGGTGCATACGCAGTCAAGATAACACTTGGTCTAAAATTTCACGATGTTCACGAAGGCTTTCTCAAATTTCTATTATCGTTAAACCAGCATCTTCTATGTTTACAGTCAATTATTTGAGAGCATATATTACGATAAATACGAGCATTGTACATTTAGTAGAAATATTAGCTACTCACATTCTTACTGTACCACCATCCGCTTAAGGAACAGATTTTGCGCCTCACGTTCCAGCTTGGCCAGCTCCAAAACAACCGGTGTCAGCTGTTCCACGTGATCCTTGTACCCGGTGCCGGTATTCAGTCGTTTCTCTCCGTACGTTACCTTCCCATCGAAATCGTTCATCGGAACCTTCAGATTCTTGTCAATTTGCTGGATGGTCACGTTCAGATGATCTTCGATTTCGGCCAGATACATCTTCTCGTCGTACCACATGCAACAACCCTTCACATCGGTAAGGTTGGTGTTCCAACAGTTCTTACCTCGCGAAGCGCACCACTGGCCGTGATACCAGACTTTCTCCGGGACGGTCGATACCAGCGAGATAGCCAATCCCATACGCTCAGCACGACCGACACGACCAATTCGATGCACGTAGTTGCTTTTCTCGTCCGGCAGGGTAACGTTGATGATAAATGGAAGGCCTGTGGAAAAAATTACACTTAATGTAATTTTCTTCTCAAAATAAAAGTTCAGCAAGTGCACACAAGTCAAGTTTTACCCAATACGGGTCGTAATAAATCCAGTAATACAAAATACTTGTCGGTCAAAAAAGTCATAAATCATGTTTAAAACTGGTAATACCGTTGAAACTGTAATCCCTACAAACCGACCGGAAACCTACCTGAAACATCCAAGCCACGAGCCGCCACGTCCGTGCAAATCAAAAACTTGACCTGCTTGTTTTTAAACTTCTCCAAGTTGGCTTTCCTCTCCTGCGGCTTACGGTCGCCGTGCAGACAAACACACGAGTATCTGTTGCCTCCCACCTGTCGCAAATAGCGCTCCATATTATCACAGTCCAGCTTGGTCCGGCAGAAGATGATGGCCCGGTCCATGTTGTGCTCGTTGATGGCATTCAATGTATACTCGCCCTTCAACATCTTGATCGCCTCGGACAGTGTCTCCGCCGTATTGGAACCCGGCCGAACGTTGTCCCTGGCGTGAACGCCATCCGTTTGAACATGCGTTCGCATCGACTGCCAGCCGTTGTCCTTCTGGGGATCGACCATGCAGACGACGTGGTGAACCGTCTCTGGGACAGCATCCTCTCCCTTCAAATCGACCCACGTTGGGAAGTGCATCAATTTTTCCGCAAGCTTCTTCACCTCGAACGAATGCAATGTGGCACTGCAAACAACCATTTGAAGACGACGCCCGTCGGCAGTGATTTTCGGAATCTGCTTATGGAGACGCTCAATGAGTTCCGTATATCCTTGCTTCAGTAAACCGTCGGCTTCGTCCAACACAAAGAAGCGGCAGCTGCTCAACAGCACATACCCATTGCCGATCAAATCCTCCAGACGTCCAGGCGTTCCGACAATAATATCGACACCACGCTGTAGCACTTCCATTTGATCTTTGATATTGACTCCTCCGATCAGCAGCAATTCACGCACTTCTGGATCCTTGAGATATTTTTTAAACTTCTGTATTTGATTGAACGTCTGTTCAGCCAACTCTCGCGAAGGTTCAATTACAATCGCTTGTGGGGCATTTGGTTTAGGCTTGCAATCGTCCGCGGCACTTTCGCTCCCCGTGTTCGGATTGACAGCTAAATAATCATGTGCAACTTTACATACTGCCACGAACCCATCAGGGACGGCATATTTGAAATCCGTGTCTCCAAAGTTGAAAGACATCTCCGCATTTTTCAACACAACTGCCGGATAGAAGTTTGATTCCCTCAATCTGCCATCGTTAATCTTAAACGCCAACCCCAAAGAAACCCCGTTCTTCGAAAAACTGACTTCTCCACGATCCAAATCCAGCATACATCCAATCACATCCATTTTTCCGAACGCTTCGCCATAGCTATCGAACTGCTTACAGTTGGACTTCTTTCCGGTTCCGCCGAAACCAAATCCAAACTTGTCCGTTCCCAGATCTAAATTTGCACCTTCCGTGCTCCACCCAACGCGGCACAAGCCTTCATCCGTAACCGTTGCCTCGTAGTAGTACTTGCCCTTTCCCCGGACACCGGTGGTCGCTCGACAGCCGTGCCACTCTTTAAACTCCCGCGACTGGCAACGTAAGCCGTCCGGCGTAACGGCCATCGCATTGCCACGATCCGTAAACGACAGTGTCCACGGTTTGCCCATATTGCCCACCGCCTTGCCGGCTTTCCCCTCTCGGATGTCCCTCAGGGTTTCCCACACAATTTGCAAAATCGGCAGACAGAATGCGCCCGTTTTGCCGCTACCGGTTTCAGCGGCCATCAGCACATCACCGCCGCCCAAGATTAACGGAATGGCTTCCGCTTGGACGTCCGTAGGAAGCATCCACTCCATTTCATCGATCGCTTTGCCAATCTCCGGCATGACGCCAAACTCTGAAGATGGGCCAAAAAAGGCAAAATTTTGGAAACAACTTTGAGCAAGCAAATGTTAACGAATTACCTTCGAATGCAGTCATTTTCTGCGGCGCACACTACAAAGTCCGGTAAGAAGTGAAAAGTTTAGTGTTATTTCCTGTTTTCCGTAAGAAATTTCACAAGTTTTGCAAGTTTCCGATCACAAACCGACAAGAAACTTTTGTAAATATAAGCTGTAACTGTCAGACTGTCAGAGACCTGACCTGGAGATAAACAGAGTCGAACTCAGCAAAAGGAGCAAAAGCGGGAGCCATCATGTTGTAACGTAAATAACGCCAATGGATTTACGTATAGGGTAACCAACTTGATTTGGACATTTTGGACCCTCCTGTCTATATTTTCAATAGAGGTAATAAACTATAGAGGACGCTTGTCGCTGTCGTCACTGGCGAAACATCTTTTGCTGGCGAGGATAGGGCACTAAATGTCAACAAAGGAAAAATCAGAACGTTTTGACAGTTAGGTACCCAACATGTTTGGGGACGATAACAAAGGGAACCGCAGCGACAATCGTCCTCTATAGTTTATTACCTCTATTATATTTTCTTGATTTCTGAACTAAAATCAATGCCGCTGCTAATTCCCCCATTGGCTTCAGAAAAATTATATTGTTCAGCATCTGTTTCACTGCAGTGGTTTTCCATGGTTTTCTGTGCGAAAATAGAGATATTTAGATGAAATTAGTTTGTTCAAGAAGGCGAATGCGTTACACCTCGTTACGCTTAAGGGCCGATACCCACGTAGCGGTTTTTCAACGCCACGTGCACGCAGCGTTAAAATAACGCTGGTGTGCATCGGCGTGGTGACGCTCACTCATCGAACTGGACTATAGACGAATCCAAGTAAAAATAAGAAGAAGACACACGGCGGTGTTAACTTTGACAGATCCTACAGCACAGCATAGGGAGATCATTTTAAAATGCTTATAATAAATTCTAGACAAATTGTAATTAAAATCTGATTGATGTACGGTACGGAAAAAGTTCTGAATTACGTATCTGGAAGCTTATCTCAATTTTTTGAATATTTTTCAAAAATGTATCTATCATACAGTTCGGAACTTTTTCCGTTCCATACTTCAATCAGATTTTAATTACATTTTGTCTAGAATTTATTATAAGCATTTTAAAATGATCTCCCTATGCTGTGCTGTAGGATCTGTCAAAGTTAACACCGTCGTGTGTCTTCTTCTTATTTTTACTTGGATTCGTCTATATCGAAATTCATAACTGGCGCCTTATGAATCTTCGACTGATTATTCCACCAACATAGCTTCTTATACGCAGTTACCTTCCCGAGTATTCAAGCGTCGATGGGCGTGTGGTCTACATACCGGCCTCCCAACCCCGACGTCCATGGTTCGAACCCAGTCTGCCGCACTTTACTTTTTTTTAAATGAAAATCATCATTCATAAGGCAACATATTGAAATTCATACCGATTCCTTGTGGCAAATTTTCATAAGGCGTTTGATTGAAAATCATACGTCTATTTTCCTCAGTGCTGCGTTACCGCTTTTTCCCGGTGCAAACCTGCGTCTTTTCGACGCCACGTGCACTCTGCGTTGAAATGACGCTACGTGGGCATCGGCCTTAAGGGTCTGTCTCATTTGGAGAATTAAACTTAAAGGTGACAGTTCGAAAATTAGAAAAATCACCCCGTTATAAGAATGGCTGGTGCTACCCAGCAATTCCAATAGGACATCGATGGCAAATGATTCGATATCTGTCAAAAGTAATCTCTGCGAGCAGGGTTATTTGATAATAATTATTGAAATGTCACTTTTAAGTTTAATTTTCCAAATGAGACAGACCTAAATGTATATAGGGTAATCAACTTGATTTGGACCCCTACACATTTTGGACCCTCCTGACGATATTTTTCTGATTTCTGAACTAAAAACTGTGCCGCTGTTATATCCCCCATAGACCTGTGCAGCGGTTCATTAAATTCACTCACCCGATGGATTTTGACATTAGAGCGGGTCGTCTTTTCGAACAAAAGTTCATTTTGCGACCCGCTCAAACTTCATAATTTCTTGGGGGAGTTCATTTTGCGTTAGTCTATTGGCTTCAAGAAATTAATATTGTTCAGCATCTGTTTCACTGGTTTCCCGTGCGAAAAAGCGATATTTAGCAGAGTCTATTATATATAGAGTTACGCAAAGAGTGAAGCCAAATCTACCTATTTAACTGTCAAACCGTCTACCTATCGAGCAAAGTAAACAAATGCTTGTTGGTAAGGCGGAAGTATTGTTATCGCCTAATGATTATTATGACGAATTAAAACGCATGAATTGAAATATATTAGATTTGTTCTAGAAACCGCTTCAAAAAACTTCAATACACCCCCCAATAAATTAGCAACAAGAAACTCACGTGTTTGCACTCTGTGGGTGACTTGGTTATCGAATTAAAAAGCTTCAGCAGTGAACACTCCCGTGAAGTCACTTCAAGGGTTGAACAAAAATGAAAGTTGTAAACAGAATAACAAGAAGATCATTCAGAATAAGTGTAAGAAGATCCTCTTTGCGCAACTCTAGGGATCCTACATTCAGAGATATGCGAAAGCGGCCATCTTGAGCCAAACAAGCATTGAGAACTGTCTAAATCTGAGCCAAATGAACATCGTTATTGTTCCAGATCGAAAGGTATTGCGATTTTGGTGAAATGGATTTTATGAAAAGTTTTATCAAATAAGCTATTTGTTTTGCTTTCGTAAGTAAAAGTAATCTAGTTGATGCCTTATATCGTGTTTATTCGTATTGCTCTTTAATTTGAACGAAAATGCACTGCTAGAGAATAGGCAAAATAATCAAAAAGTGTCTTCGAATGTAAAGTCATGTGCAAGCCTAAACATTTTTCACTGCGGCAAGTGCTGGCAGCGTTTGTTTACGAAAGTAACAGCGTTGCTAATTCGTCTGGAAAAGTATTCGCACATCTCTTAATATAGGATCCCTACGCAACTCTATAGACCAATGCAAGATCTTGATCTAACCTCACTTATTTGACAGTTCACAGAGCTTGTTTACAAGGTGTTAGAAGAAAAATCGATGAGGAGAAAATTAAAATTCATATTTTTAGTTTAAAATTGCTGCGATCCGAATATTTCAATGATATTCTATGCATTCAGCATGAAATCAATCGCAAAGGACATCTACATGCGAATAAAATGACGAAACAATTTTATCGGAAGCTTCGCCAGAGGCTAAGTCCCGGTGAAAAAGCTCTGTGAACTGTCAACCTACGTCATCATGCACTGGTCTATATAATAGACTCTGATATTTAGATGAAATTTCGAGGAAATTAGTTTGTTCAAGAAGGCGAGCGTTACAATGCGTTACGCTTAAAAGTATACATCTCGCTTAACTTTTCAAAAGGACCTAAGTAACATTTTTTTCATGAATTCTCGCTTAACTTTTCAAAAGGACCTAAGTAACATTTTTTTCATGAATTCAAGACAAAATTTTCAAAACGACTTATCTGCTTTTGTAAACAAAGATTCAAACGACGATTTGACGAATCTGATAGCTCTCCCACGCAAACCAACACCATCAACAGGTAGCGGAAACCTTCACCTACCTATTGATGGTGTTAGTTTGCGTGGGAGAGCTATCAGATTCGTCAAATCGTCGTTTGAATCTTTGTTTACAAAAGCAGATAAGTCGTTTTGAAAATTTTGTCTTGAATTAATTTGAATAGCGCAATCAATAGCTTTCATGTTGTTATGTTGATTGCGCTATTCAAATTAATTCATGAAAAAATGTTACTTACACGCTTAGTTCAGTTCACCCAAATATAGGTGAAGAATACCTATAATCGCCAAAAAGTGCACATACGTATTTATGGGTGAAGTAGCGTTTACCTATATTTGGGTAACTGTGATTTACTCAAATATGAGTACATTTATAAGGGAGAAATATTGGTAAATTTCACCCATATTTGGGTGATTTTTTATTAATTTAACCGTGGGAATTGTTACAAATCAAAATGATATAACTTTTCAATTGTTTTGTTTTGAATAGAAAAGCGGTTTTTAAGAAGGGGCTTATGCATAATTTTATTTGGTTTCATAACTCAGGTTCTTATTAACAATCTATGGTTCACATAAACACGATTTCAGCTATAGCTGAAATCATCATTCATTCACTCACTGGTCATCATTCATTCACCCACTGACAATTTTTCTTAACTGTTCCTAATACGCCATATGGCCATACATACAAATTTGTGTTTTTAATACATTACATAGAAACACATATTGGATTTTAAATCGTTGACGTCCTCGAATACTATATATAAAATCGACGGCTCGGTGTCACTCACTGCCAACGAGATTCGCGTTTTGCTTTCCAAAGCAAGTCCCAGTTCCTGCTTCCGATACAACGAAAAGAACATCAAGGTTACGTGGCTATCACAAATGTGGACCATAGTGAATTGTCCATGGAATCGGCTTAACACTTGAGGTGCAACAAATATCCACCAACTATCAGTCGATGTCTTAACGATGGCTACTTTAGCTTTGGTGAGGAATTTCATTTCATTTCACGCCCCTTTCTGCCCGGAGATCAATGGGCATAATCATTCAATCCATCATATCAAGATCACTTCCGTTTAGTTGATGACCCCGGAAGTAATTCCTATCCGACGGATAGAAATTGCAACGAAAAAATTCAACTGCAATTCAAGTAGAAAAAAATAGCCTTGCGTTACAAAATCAGTCTTGCGGTTATATTTAACTTCCGGAAAAAATACTCACCGATCAATCCGATTGAAAGCCGGTCCTAATCGGATCCTAATCCGTTCCGGCTAACTAATCTGTTGTTTCAGTCGATATTCCAGTCCTAGTTTGGAAATATACGGATCTGGACATGTTGACATTCAGTTGATCAGACGCTGGAAAAATCAAGCTATATGAAAACAAACAAATGTGAATTCGAGCGCAAATAATCTACTTTGAATTAACCATTCAAGTTAGAAATACTTACGTATATAATAATGCACTCCTCGATGCACTCATCAAAATTTAAACAACAATAATTGTTGTTAATTAATCTAGTTCTGAACATAAATACTTCTCTTGATTGCACTTATAGATGTTATGGCGGCGATGGTGGACAGTGGTTTCAAATTTTTATTTTTCATCCAAATATGGGTAAAATGAAATCACTCATATATAGGTAATATTACTTCTTTCACAATTTGAGTGAATTTTACCAACTTTCTCGGTAAATTTTACCAATAATATAGGTGATGCATCACATACCCAAATATGGGTGAATGAAGTACCTACATTTGGGTAATCTGATCTAAGCGTGTAGGACCTTTTGAAAAGTTAAGCGAGAATTTATTTGAGTACAGTATCCTCCCGCTTATCCGGACCTCGCTAGTCCGACGACTCGTTAGTCCGGATTTCGCTAATTTGGAATTTTCCGGATTAAAAAGTATCAACACCCATTTAAACACATTATGCTGTCAGTTTTCAAATTTGTGCTGTGATTTTGTTTTGGTTCATTTGTATGGATTTGACAGTCGGATTAACGAGAGACTCCCCGATAGTCCGGCCATACATTTGTCGGATCAGCGGGGGGACACTGTACTGCAATCGAAAGCTTTCATGTTGTTCTGTTGATTGCGCTATTCAAATTAATTCATGAAAAAAAAAGTTACTTAGGTCCTTTTGAAAAGTTAAGCGAGACATCATACTGAACATCTCAGAACATACACAATAAGTTTTTGTCGAAATTGTGAATTTAAAACGCAGGAATTATCTCATTGATGCATGCCAATCGAAAGATAAGACTTGGCTTCGACTCAATTTACCAGGGTAAATTAGAAATTCGACTTTGAAGAGACTAAATTGGGGGTGTCTAAAATGTGTACATTTGGGGGTCCAAAATATGTTGCATTGTCCAAAACGAAGAATATTTTAATTTCAGAAAATAGTAAATTTCACTGATTTATCAATAACTGAAATTCATTTCGAATTGCTATTTCATAAATAAAGCCCCAAACGCAATACAACGGAACGGCGACGGAAACGGAAAATTTGACAGTTAGCCCATATATTTTCTGTCAAATTTGCCGTTTCCCTCGCCGTTCCGTTGTATTGCGTTTGGGGCTTAACTCTTTCATCTTTGAAATGGTGTCAATTCCGCCCATAACGAACCTGTATTTCAATAGATACAGTAGCCATTCGATAACTGCAAAATATTCACTTTTCAGTTAACGAATGCCGTTCGATAACTGCAACGCATTCTAGAAGTCAAACGGTTGTCAATTGACGTCAGATGCAATAAAAGTGCATCTAAATGTGCAGCGCAATGCAGCTGTCATTGAGTTTGACACCAGTTTGAAGTCTAGCGGTCCGATAACTGTAAAACTGTTGCAACTATCGAATTGCAGTTAAAAAGCATTGCAGTTAAATGACTTGCAGTTATCGAACGTCTACTGTATTAGCATATATTGGGATGTACTTCCTCTAGGGGTCTAAAATAGGACAGTCACCCTATTTGAATAGAATTCTCTCTTATAACATGCAGATTTTTTTTTTGAATTGTTCCAAAAAGAGCATGCTTTGCTGATTACCGAGATATTTTTATTTTGTTTGTAAACCTTTTATTTACATTGTTATACAACAAACAATAAGTAGGCTGACAATACGTACGTACAGTCCCGTTTTTTAGACCTGCTTGTGCTGTCCCGTCGTAATCTGAAAAATCCTCAATTTGTCCCGTTTTTTTATTGACTCTTCCAAGGACCTCCAAAATATAAAAAAAAATATTCTTTAAAGCAGGAATCTGAAATCAAATACATGGGAAGTGATTTTTTGTATCTTTATTAGAGAGATTTGCAGCCCTCGGCTGGCTCATCTCTTAACAAAAAAAGTGGACGAAACCCATAAAAAAGTGTTAGATGTTATGTTATTATTAGTGTTGCTTTTAAAAGAACGCTATCTATGCCGTTTTGAATTTTCTATTGATCGACTTTTCTTATGGTTTTCAACAGTTAATGATAACAGGGAGATTTTTTAATACAGTTTCATTTCAATAATTTTTTTTCTGCTTATTCGGGAGGCATTAAAATTTGGCCAATTTTATCAGTGGATTGAACGGAATTAGTAACTTGGTAAGCAAGTAGGGGAACTGTTCCGTTTTTCATCTCACTGAACTTGGTAAGCAAGTAGGGGAACTTTTCCGTTTTTTATCTCACTGAACAATTCATCTCATCGCAAAACAAAGAAATACAGCACCAATCTCGACGCTTCTTTTTGCTAACACGCGTGCTTACTGGTGAAAAAAAATCAAAAAATCAGAAACAAACCAAATTCCTTTTCATTGCTTTGTGTTTAATGGGATAGAAATAGGAGCTATATGATGAAGTACCGAACCGTTCCCCTATTTTCTAAAAATCAGGTTACGCCTCAACGTCAATAAAATATAACGCAGGGACAGACATTATAATTTTCAGATTAAATTCATTTTCAATTATTCTTTTTGAATCTTCCGAAGTGGGAAATTCCTTTTTTTAATCTGCTCTACCACATATTTTCCAATCATTTGGTTCTTTTCGAAACATTAAGAATTATTCAAAGTCTTTCTGAATATTTCTAAATCATTCAGGCCAGGCTAATTGACACACCAGGAGCTTGTCAGAAATTTCGCTTTCATGTGTGTGATCAGTATTATGATATTCCGTTATGAAAAATTAGAAATTCGTCCTGATTTAAAGTACAATCCTGCAGAAATCTCTGTGAGTCAGAGATGTAAACTGTGAATAGTCGACGATTATGAAGGAACCACCCAGCGCCGATTATACGGAAGAACGTCTTACATTTTCCATAGCTGCGAGTTGAATGAGGGCCGATAATCGCGGCTTTGCTGCTGCTGGTATACTCCGAACGGATGTCACACATACACATGTATTGGATCAGTTAAGAGGCGATATCGGAGAGGCGAATATGGATGAGCTCATTGATGATTTCGCCTGGGTTACACTCAGAAATAGAATAAACCCAAGAAAGATTTCAAATTAAGCTTTTGAATAATTTTTTAATGTTGTACTGCTTCAGTTTGAAATGTATACTATCTATAGGATTATAATTTAACCTAAGTCAGAATAACTGAAACATATTTTTCATTAGCATTCTGTCTTGAGAAAAAGTTGATTTTTGCTTCACCACGTGGGGTTCTTGTAATCTATGTGACGTGCCGCGATTTTCAATAGTTTTATTATTAAAATAAAGTCTAGAACCCATCGCAAACATAACTAACATAATATATTTATTCCAACAAAGGTAAGGACCTGGGAAGGCTAATGTAAAATATGAGGGCACATATTTAATTTCGATTGTTTTTTTTTTATGTAGACCTGACGCTGATATCCCATAACATGCACGCCTGGACACAATCTGAGAGACACAATCAAGTGTACATTCAGATATTTACCGCAAGAAAAAAGGATGGCACACCTTATCGGAGGTGATTCCACGTTTGCGTTCAAACCACGGAAGGGAATTAGGGACGTTCGTCAGTTAACCGCTTCGTCGACTCCAATCGTATGACTTAAGCTATACTCTCACACTTAAATTATTTTTAAGATCTCGGCAAATTTTTTGCCGAGATTCCAACAGCCGAGATCTCGGTAATATTTTTTACTGAAATTCGGTAATTCCTTTACCGAAATTTCGTCAAAATTTTGCCGAAATTCGGCAAAGTTGATTTTTTGCCGAGATCTCGGTAACGATTACCGATGACTCGGTAAACTTTACCGAATTCTCGGTAAAAAATTTACCGAAATTCGTCAAAATTATTACCAATATCTCGGCTGTTGGATTCTCGGCAATCGGTAAACTTAGAATTTTAAGTGTGTGTGTCATCATCCTGGGCAGTGTTCCATAACCAGAGAAAATGTCTGGGGGCAGTCCCGAGGCAGTCAATTTATATACGGTACGATAATTCTATCGCTTTTTTTTGATGAAACTATAATCAATTTATTTAATTTTTTCTTTCAGATGAACTGGCAAAAGTATCCTCAAAATGTTCGATATTCAACGATTCTTCTGACTGTTCATCGCTGCCACCGAAAAGCACATCTTTGGCAACGCTCTCGACGGAAAGTTTGGAAGCTACCATTTTAATTTTATTATTGTTAAATATGATTTGGAATAAATTATCTTTATGTAGTTTAAAAAGAATCAGGTTTGTTTATTTATATTTTTTGACAGGATGAATAGAAGATAAACAAAGCAATGAATCATTTCTTGCAAAGTATTCTATTTGCATATATTTCAAAGTTATACTAAATACAGTATAAACCAAAGTTATACATTGGCCGTATTGTTGCGAGCTAAACAAGTATGGGGTCAACCAAGCGAATAGTCATTTAGTATGACTTTTAATCTATTTAGTATAGATTTATTTCAGAGTGTACACATGTATATACACTGAACCATATATGCACCACTCATAAACCAGGCCATAAATTGGCCAGGATTTTTTTTCTTTTCGGGCGAAATTGCATAAGCCTTGCTTTTTTTTGAGCACATGAGAACAAAATGAATGGACAAGATTCCCAAGGTGTGAGGCTGCTTTTAGTGTCATTTAAATCAATTTCTAACAAAAAGGACTGTGATTGTGATTAGATTTGACATTTACTCTCAAGCGCCAACCATATTCATGGAAATCATTACAATTACATTTTTATTGAAGTTCTTTCTTTGTTTAGATTCTTCTTCCACAGATTTTTCCCACTATTATTAGTGAAAAGGGATTTTTCCAAAACCGGCCTTAAGCAGGATACTTTGACTATTGTTTGTTATTTTCAATTGTTCAGAATTGGAAAAGTTTTTGAAATGTCAATAATAAAATCCTTAATGCATATCTAAGAGTAGATAAAAAAAATCAAAATTTTACGTTTTTTTGCTCCAGGAATTAATTTGGAAATTCCTGCAATAATTCCTCCAGGAAATCTTTTTGGAAAACTTACTCAAAGTTTCCTTCATGAATTGCTCCGCAAGTTTCGTACATAAATGCTCCCGAAAGTACCTTGAGAATTCATGAAGAATTCCTGTGGAAGTTCTTTGAGAAATTCCTCTGGAAGTTCATTGTGCAATTCCTTCGGAAATCCTAGAAGAATTCCTATGGAAGTTCCTTGAGGAATTCCTCTGGAAGTGGAGGAGCTCTTCCGGAAGTTTTTGGAGGGGTTCTACCGGAAGTCCTTCCAAGAAATCCTCCGCAAAATCCTCCACGAACTCCCCCGGAAGCTAACACAGAAATTCCTACGGAAGTTCCTCCATGAAGCAGGAAGTTTTTCGAAGAAATTCTGAGTTGGAATATCTGAATGAACTTTCGGAGGAATCCCTCATTGAGATTCTCACGTCTGAATGTGTGAGTGCCGATTGCCGATAAAAGGAAAACACACACTCCTAAATGGTGCAACTCAGCAAAGCTTGGGTTAAAATGAGTATATTTCCATATATTTTCGGAAAAATTCCTCAAGGAACTTTCGGAGGATTTCCTCAAGGAACATGTAAGGATGAATTTTTACATATGTTTTCGGGATTTTCCTTCTCCCACTTCGTTAACGCGTCGGCCGCATTGCACGTAGTCGGCACCCAACGCCATTCCGCTATTTTCGTTAGGCTGTGTATCTCTCCGATCCGGAACGCCACGAACTGTTTATAACGACGGTGGTCGGAGTGGATCCACGAGAGTACGGTCTTCGAATCGGACCACATGAAACGACGCTTGACTTCTAACGTAAGAATCTCACCGACGGAATTGGCGAGCCTCGCTCCTAGCGTTGCTGCTTGCACCTCCAAACCTTGCAACGGTGCTAGAGATCCTAAATCAGCAGCTTCCCGTAGAACGTAAACACGTTTGCTGGGCTCCACACGATCCCTAAAGCCCGCTCAGAACCGGACTCGTTATCCTCACCGAAGCGCACCCACTGATTTTCATTGCGTTCTCCCTCGGCCTTCAGAAACTCTTCGGAATTGGAAACCCAGTTGTACAACTCGAAACCGTCCTTGGAATGGACGTATCTCACCTCCTTTGCCAGCGCCACAGCTTCTTCGATCGTATCCGAACTGTGGAAATAGTCGTCGACGTAGTGAATTTCGACGATGGCTTTCGCTGCCACCGGGAACTGCTCCGAAAATTCTCTTGCATTCTAGTTTTTCACGTTGCCACGTCCATCACGTACACTTCAGGCTTCGCTGATGGATTACTACGAAACAGAAATCTTTGCGCTCGCTTGTCTTCTTCTCGGATCCGTAGCTGGTGGTACATCTCCTATATGTCCGCACTGAATCCGACCTATCGTACACGAAACTTGCAAATAACTGCCGGCAAGGCAGTCAGCATATCCGGTCCCTTCAGCAGCTTCGAGTTCAAAGATACCCCTCTCACTTCTGCTCTAGCGTCCCACACCAGACGGAACTTCTGCTTTCTCGGATTGTAGACGATATTCAGTGGCACGTACCACACTTTGCTGCAACCTAGCGCTTCTAACTCGAACGACGTCGCCTTGTGTGCGTACCCCTTGACCAGATAGTCGGCGATCATGGTCCTCACCTTGGCGTACAGTTCGGGATCTTTCCTGAGACGATTCTCCAGGCCAATCAGCCGCTTAACGGCCATGAGGTAGCTATCTGGGAACTCGGAGCAGTCGTTTTTCCACAGCAGTCCCGTTTCGAAGCGATCTCCTATTCTTTTTGTCGTCTTCCTCAGAATCTCTTTTGCTCTTCTGTCTTCTTCTGACTCGGGAAGCAAGGCCACAGAAATGCCGGATTCTTCCAGAGTGTACTGACTCTTCAGCAGGTCGTGTAGCTCCTGGTTGGTTACCGAGCTACAACTGTGATGTCCGACGATTCCACCTTCCGTGGCATTCGCGCCAGTTGGTCCGTAGACAGTCCATCCCAGTTTTGACCTGACTGCTATAGGTTCTTCCGGCCGGCCTATTCTAGACTCAATCGGAGCGTAAAGGTGGATGTCCTTCAGCCCGATTAAGATCTGCGGCGTTGTTTGGGGAACATCTGCAATTGGCAGATCTCGAAGGTGGCTGTACTGCTTCACAACTTCCGACACAGCTAGTGAATGCTGTGGAAGCTTCAGACTCTCCACCGTGTGGGCACTCTTGATGAGGAAGCGTTGTGCTGATCCTCGTGCGGAGATGAGCATGTTTACGCACTGTGAATCTTTCTCGATTCTTGAGACTCCAGCGGTCCACGTCACTCGTAGTGGCTTCGTCACACCACGAATTTTCAGCCGGTCGATCAGCGTTTTCTCCACCAGCGTATAGGAAGAACCTTCGTCTAGGAAAGCGAAAGTATTCACCGAGTAAATTCCGCAGTGCAGGGTGACAGGCATCATACGGAAAATGACGGATGGCTTTGGTTGGATAGCATGGATGTTGCAATTCGAACCGGCGACTGATCTCGGTAAATGCAGAAGAGGATTGTGGCGCTCCTTACACCCATCGATGTTGCAACGGATATTTAGCTTGCAGCTAGCAGCACCGTGCTCGTTCAGACACAGCTGGCACAGCTTCCATCTGCGAACCGCTTCCCACCGCTCACTGTAGTGAAGTCTACGGAACTTCTCGCAATTTCTGATTCGGTGATCTACTCTGGCACAGACTCTGCACGGTCTTCTCTCCTTCGCGGGCGGACTCGAATTTATACTCTCCGCCGCGTCATGCGCGTGAATGTACCCTTCACTTGCTCTGCTTCTCGGGTTCACCTTCTTTGAACCGACCTCTCCGGACCGGGATGCTTCCATAGACTAATACATAGACCGAAATGTCCGGTACAAACCATTTTAAATTCGGGCACCATGTCTTCTTCTTTATTTTGAGAAAAATACCCCTCGTGGGTGACGAATTACATTTAATTTTACCATAGGGAGTTGTCTTACCCCTCCCGGCGTTTTGACATTTTGCCTGTTTGTTTTGCTCTCACGCTTCACTTTTGACTCTTCTGATTCTGAAAAGTTGCTCTTGCATTTTCCTTGTAAAGAAATCAATAATCAGTGATTAATAAAAAAAACTATAGCTTCCACAATAGCCTATAGAATCAAAGGATTTGATAATGTGTAAATGATTGTTTTTTGGTAAGTCTTTTATTACTATTTCTTTTCAATTTGTATAATGACTCTTTTATAGGTAGATCGCATCAATGACGACGTCAATGACTTCGGCGAAAGAGGTGGGTTTCCAAAGTTCAATCACGATGGACGGGTATTTATTTATGTCGTCTTCTCATCGGATGATGCAGCAAATAAAGGATCATCGTTTTGCTGCGACAGCAATCAGAGTAGCACGGTAGACAATCGGCAGTTTCGAAAAAACGGTTAGTATCTGTAATTTAATGGTGCTGTTGTTCTTTTTTTCAATATATGATACGTCGCGAGGAATTTGGGAAAAATATGCTTCTGGATTCCGAAACAACGCTGACCCTAATTGCAAACTTTATTTACAGTGGTTTGCACAACAACAGTAGGAGCATAATCGAAGTCATTCTGTATCACAAGGAGCATCGCATACCTCCATCGTGTACCGACCGACTCGGGGAAAGAAAACATCCTTCTCGCTACCAAAATGTTCATTGGTCGAACCACCATATATGCCGCTCCCCTGGTCTGACATAAACCCACAACTGGATTAGTATCTATTTCATTGACAAGCATAGTCGAAAAAAGCAGCGATGAGAAAAACATCTGCACAGACAGCCGCAGTTGGATCGTAGCAACTCCCGCAAACAAAGTGCCTAATCGGTCACAAGTTCGACGGTCCAGCTACCAGACGAACATTAGGCACTTAGGCAAAACAGTGTCCAACGTCGTTGTTATAAAGTAATGTAACAGTAACTCGTAGAGTCGGGCTACCAAGGATATCGGTCCCATCTTCGGATTGATTGCGTAGCATCAATAAGTTGATAGCAGCTGCCATTGTCTACGGTCTGGATAAAAATACTGCCAGCGAGTGCAACGTTATGCTTATCAATCTTGATGGTGATACTATTGATGAGTCACGCTTGGAGGAAGGATGGGGAGTTTCCTAAAGTGTAACAGTTCATATAAAATGTTCGGATACTTTATACAAAAAGTGTGACATAGATGGAGGGGGCTGACCAATTTTTGTGATACGTATACGTAATGGATCTTCCCTAATAAGAATCTGCCTTCAATGAAGTGTGTCGTTGGCGTCGTTCCTGCACGATATGCGAACGCATAAGCGTATTCTTTCGTAATCGACACGGGCCAGCGGGCCAGCGTTTGAAAATGACTTGTTGTTTGAGGGAAGCATTTTTCACGACTATCCGTGCCCGTTTCAAAGAATCAAACGCCGATATTTTGCCGTGATGAGGCCGTTACCTATGGTGCTACTAGCTGCCATACTGCACAAGAACAAATTTGAGAAAGTGGAGACCTGTTACTTGACGTTTACATTGCTGCATGGTGTTGAAACAAGCATACCAATACTTTCAACACAAACTCGGTGTGATGATATTCAAAGTTGGCCAAGTGGCCAAGGACAATCAGCATGGCAATGTAACAGCGTCAAGTGGCAGTGACGTTGGTAGCGAGGACATCGAACGCATGGTAAACGAACGAGATATATCGCTCCGATGACGAACATCAAAAGGAAACCATTACCGCTAAGAACGATCCGGGATTCAATTGATAATCCAACCGACAAGAAAATATTCTATTGATAAGCTATTACATATGAAAATTGCTGACTCAGTTCGGAAGAAGTCGGTAAACCTGCTCTTCCATTCGCGATCCTATCTATTATTCATAATTATAAAAATAGTAAATTTTAATTTATTAAAACCATATCATCATAATAATTACAAAAATACAAAATATATCTATTTCATGTCACACACTTACTCCAGAAGTCAAGAACAGGCTCGAATTAATTGTCATAAGAGTTTGTACAATTCCACCACTACATTGTACCTTTGACAGATACAGATATACGTATTTTGACCTCAACAGTAAGGTCGTCTTCAGTGTCTACGAGTACGAGACACTGAAAACGACCTTACTGTTGAGGTCGAAATACGTATCTGTCGAAGGTACAATAAAGTGGTGGAATTAAATGGTATTGTATAAACTCGTCTTATGACAATCAAGTACATTACACTAAGAGCTCAAAATAATTTTCGTTTCCAATTCGTTAACCAATTAACCAATATTAATTTATCAACCAAATATCAACTAGTTAACCAATAGGGTGATCGGGCAATATGGGCCACCTAAGGAAATCGTTCCGAAAAGCGCTGAAAAGCTCAAAAAACATCGTTCAAATGTAGTTGACTTATACTAGAGAATGTTACCTTTCATATTACGTCGATGAATGACGAAAAATGCGTTTGGAAATTGTTGGAATGCACTTTTAAAAATGTATTGATTTCAATGTGTGTTCCCGACTATATGGGGCAATATGAGCCACCATTTGGGGCAGTATGGGCCACCCTTCGAAAACCTTTATTTAGGCAAAAAAAAGTATCGTAATATGGAAGAATATGATATTCCTACAACAGTTGTGAGTATTCCATACCAAAACAAATGAAAAAACTGCACAACAGCGGACTGAACTGATTTGCCACTCTTCACCGTTTGAACAGCCACAGTTTAATTGGTCATTGGTCATTTTTTCTGTTTCTATCGCAGTAATGCGCTATTGTATTCCGTAATCCGTAAAGAATCTTACATATGATAATATTCTTGTATTTGACTACTGAAATTTGAACTTGTTCGCATTTTAAGGCCAGATATCTTGTTCTATGCAGGTATGCCCATATTGCCCCATAGAGACTGGTTTTGGGGAAAAAAAAGTTTTATGATAAATTCAGATTTGTATCAATATAAACATGTGTGCACAATATTCAATTTTTATATATGTTTTGATTGTGGTGTGTTTTTGACCTGTATTTTAATCAGTTTTATGTCAAAACCTTATTTATAAACTTGAAATCTTATAATAATTTTGCCTATGCAGCGAAAATTTACATTTTCAAGTGTATTTTCATGTTTGAATTGAATTTTAATGCGGCTTTCACGTTGATGCATATGTGGAGCATCCTCTTAAAGATCATATAACTTTTACATGATAAAACTTGTCAGTAAGCTCAAAAAGAGGGTGGCTCATATTGCCCCTACTGCCCCTATTAACAAATTCGGAATTCCGAAAGTACTCCTTTCAGAATCCCAGAAGGATTCAATTTGTATTATGAAAAGGTTTTTTTTCGAAATCCCAAGCGAGAATCCGACAAACGACATCTTTCAAAATTCGTATTCGTAACATTGTTTTATACGTAATCAGAGGTGAGCCAGCCTAGGGTTAACCCTTTTTCATACAGACAATAATAACAATGCTAAAAGTCTATTCAGATTACGCCGTTTATTATAATAAATATTATGATAAAAAGTAACTTGATGTCCAATTCCTACATTCAATTATCTTTCTCTACTTAAACACGATATTTATTACGATAAATGGCGTAGTATGAATATGCTTTTATTCGTTAAATCTAATTTATTTCTTCATACTTGTTTTATTTCATTTAATAATCCGCCGAATGAATCACTTCAAATTAGCATCCACGTTAGTCGGCCAAGGTGGCATATTCTTTGTACTAAACCGCTTCTATTTCCGCTCGGCAAGCTTCGTTTATAGTCTAGCATGAGGCTGAGCACAAGCTAATTGGCCAATGGTGTTCTGCCACAGGAAACGTGTATGCACTCCATTCAACTTTGATACAATTCTTATGATGCAATTCATACTTGACCACCTAGCTGCTGAATTAGATGAATGGTAAAATAGTTCCGATTTTCAACCGGTGTCTCCAACTTACAATCCGCAGATGTGAGGGGTGGGAGGGGTGTATCAACAAACTTCATACCACTGGCACCATCCTTGCGTAGTGGATAATTCTCATCTTACAAATTGTGTTGAGTGCGCTTACGGTGTTTAGTTTTTGGAGTGTAGTTGCGGTCGACAATTTGCGACCTTATTCTCCAGGGGTGCCATGGTGACATGCTTTCAACTTCTGAAAAATGTAGTTCAGTTGGAATAAATAAACAGCAATAAAAACCAAAGATTATTAACTACTACATACCTGGGTTTCCTAGTTGTGAGACAAGTAATTCCAAACGAGTTTGCAAACGGAATGCATTTTTGTAGCAGACCAAGGACGAAGCCGCCGGCGTATGCAGCTTGAAGAATCACTTCATTCGGAACTTCATTTGAAATCTTGCCTTTTCCTCACACGGGCAGCATCTCTAGGGATCAGAGTTTTTCTGAAATTTTTCATAATCAAGAGCCGCAAAGCTGGGCGCTGGATTGGCACAGGATGGTCATCTGTCGCTTCTTCATCTGTTCAAACATGTCGGAGCAAAGGAACTTCTTTGTGAATGATGTTGGTCACCTCTATTAGTTTCTTCTCTGCTGTTCCGTGGTTTGCATCGCTTTCTATGTTAAACTACTGTAGCTGTGGCTCCCTTTTACAACTCGCACAGACCGATTTTTGTTTCCACGAACACGAATTACACTTTAAAGCAATAATTACGATGCTTGAAGCAAACTCGAAACGCGAAATTAACTCCGGATTTGATAATTTCGATTCTCAACCGAACTGACTGAACCGAGCTGAGTCAAAATTTTATCAGAAACACCAGAGGTAAACAAAAATGTGTAATTCTCGCTTAACTTTTCAAAAGGACCTAAGTAACATTTTTTTCATGAATTAATTTGAATACTGCAATCAATAGCTTTCATGTTGTTCTGTTGATTGCGCTATAGACTAACGCAAAATGAGCTCCCCCAAGAAATTATGACGTTTGAGCGGGTCGCATAATGAACGCCAAATGAACTTTTGTTCGACTGGACGACCCGCTCAAATGTCAAAATCCTTCGGGTGAGTGAATTTGATGAACTCCTGCGAAGGTCTATAGACGAGTCCAAGTCAAAATAAGAAGAAGACACACGACGGTGTTAACTTTGACAGATCCTACAGCACAGCATAGGGAGATCATTTTAAAATGCTTATAATAAATTCTAGATAAAATGTAATTAAAATCTGATTGATGTATGATACGGAAAAAGTTCCGAACTGTATGATAGATACATTTTTGGAAAATATTAAAAAATTAAGATAAGCTTCCAGATATGTAATTCAGAACTTTTTCCGTACCGTACATCAATCAGATTTTAATTACATTTTGTCTAGAATTTATTATAAGCATTTTAAAATGATCTCCCTATAAGGCAATCTGACGTTTATCATCTTTCTCTTGCACGCGCACAGGCGGGATAGGATTTGTTTTCATACGGAAACGCTTCCGAAGCGTTTCCGTATGAAAACAAATCCTATGCTTTCCGTGCGCGTGCAAGAGAAAGATGATTAAACGTCAGATAGCCTTATGCTGTGCTGTAGGATCTGTCAAAGTTAACACCGTCGTGCGTCTTCTTCTTATTTTTACTTGGATTCGTCTATTCAAATTAATTCATGAAAAAAATGTTACTTATGTCCTTTTGAAAAGTTAAGCGAGAATTGTCAAACTGACGTGGTTCGAACTGAGGGGCTTCTCAACAGTCGAGTGGTTGTTCTAATTGTAATCCGTCACTCCCCAGGGGTATATAGTGGTGCCCGGAAAACTGGCCACCACTCCGTCTATGTATTCGTCAATGATGCTTCTCCGTAGGCAGCCACTTCACTTGCATCCTTCACTATACGTGACAGGAAATTTGACAACGTTCGCAGCGTCACCACCTTGCTCTTCTTCTTCTTCCTCTTCCGAAGAGCTCTCTTCGTCCTCGATGGAACTTCCTTCTTCTTCTTGGCTTACCTCCTCTTCAGCGGACTCTTCTTCTTCTACTTCTTCGGAACTCATTTCAGATTCCGACTCTTCTTCCGCTATCTGCCACTTCTTGCTACGCTTCACCTTTTCCGGTTTGGGAACCCCTGAACGTCCGACAGGCGTCAAATTTCCATCGCGCCCGATCAGAAAACTCTCCGGCAGAGTTGATGGATCTCCAACCGACTTTGGTGCGAGTTTCTGAGCAACTGTCGGCGTCGAGTGTTTGCGGTAGGCTCCTCTCGGATCGTTGAATTTCGCAATCGCTGCATCCGCTTTTCCGGGCTTTTCGTTCCCCGATTTTTTCTTCTCGAGGCTTTTCCCCCAGCTTCGAATGCTCCAATTCCGCAATCTTCCTTGTGCCGCTTTTCGAGCTTCCCATTTTGACACCACCGACAGCTCCCTTTGACTCCTTTTTTCCAGTGTCCGTTTTCCGCTTTAGCTTCAACTGCTGCAGCTTCTCTTCCATCTCCGTCCGCATTTCGTCCAGTTTCCTCTGGTGGGCTTCTTCTTCGGCAATCTTCTTCTCCATTTGTGCCTTCTCGAACTCCAGTTCCATATCCCGCTTTTCCTTTTCCAGCTGCTGGCGCATCTCAAACAATTCTTGTTGGACCTCCAGGCGCTTCCGATGCAAAATCTTCTCTCTTTCCAGTTCCCGCTTCTGCTTCTTCTTCTCCTTTTCGAGCTTCTTCAACTCCTCTTGCAGCTCGGACGAACCGGAGTCATCACTACTACCTCCACTGCACTTTTGACAGCACCAAGAAATGTCCTTTACTTCTGCTGTGACGCCAACACAGCCGAAATGGTACCACTGTTGGCAGTGCTCACAAAAAACCATTTGGGACTCTGCATCATCCGGACTGTGTGGCATTGGACAGGCCTATTATCATGAACAGGCCTATCATGCATGTGTCAAATGACAGATCCTGTCAGTCATCGTGAGTATACACATTCACGGCCGGTCGATCCCATCTTCCTCGCGAGTGCAGCAGTACAAACATGATGGGTGACAAATTTGCGCGATGTTGAATTGCACATTTGGCGATCCTCTGCCAGGAGTGCATAAACATATTTCGCATGAAGACACCCATCATGTTTATAGAAGTGTGTGAAAAACAAACAATTTCGGACGTAGCCGAAAAAGTGAAGGCAGCGGAGCTTTTGCATCGGTAAGAAGAGTAACGATTATGTTTTAGTTTTTTGTAAACACTCCTTATTACTATGTCAAACGGAGTTATTTCTGCGGAAAAGGGAACGCAAAAAGATATGCTTGTTTGCCAGTCTCTTTCAATTTGTTAAGAGAAGTAGTTTATTAGATACGATCTGGCCGATTGGATTTGATTGTTAATGAATTAATCAAGTGTGTGATTGGTGATAAACTTAAATACACCAATAAGAACTTCTGAGTTTTATTTTCAAAACAAGTTCATTTTGAAACTAAATGTTATAATGTTTAAATGTTTTTTATTACAATAGTTTGAATTATCAAGAACACGTATTCGTACAGTTCTTTGAATGTGCAATGGATTGGAAAGTGTTACAGAAATTTTCTACTTTGTTGATGGCTAGTGTTGGCTATGGAAAAATTGAAGGTGCAATTTGGGATGTGACCTGCGAAGAGAAAATGTAATGTCATCTGCATTCAGCCAAACGCTACCAAGAACTATCAGATGCATCTAGCATCTTGAATACAATATTTTAAATTACCTTTGATTTTCGAAGATTTCTCCCTTTTGAAGAGTATAGCCGTGATGCCTGATATTATATAGTTATGGATGTGTTTTACTCCGATATGAAAACCATGGTGAAACATAAAAACACTTTCGCGAATTGAAAACACTTATAGCGCTATGAAAGGTCGATCAACTATAATAAGAAGAAGAATAAAAGAAATTATGAAAAGGAAGAACCGTTTGCACATGCGTTGTCTCGGGGAGCGACAGAGTTCAATAAAGAAAGCTTGATTGGTATAGCTGAGGATGAATCACAGTGCTGCGCGGTGAATGTTCGCATTCAAGTATTTCTTCCTCTGCGTTGGTGGGACGCCCGCAAGAAGAATGGTGTTATTGTGGATCGGAATGATCACAATTCTGCGTGGTGGGACGCCCGCATTCAAGTGTTTCTTCCTCTGCGTTGGTGGGACGCCCGCAAGAAGAACGGTGTTATTGTGGATCGGAGTGATCACAATTCTGCGTGGTGGGACGCCCGCATTCAAGTGTTTCTTCCTCTGCGTTGGTGGGACGCCCGCAAGAAGAATGGTGTTATTGTGGATCGGAGTGATCACAATTCTGCGTGGTGGGACGCCCGCATTCAAGTATTTCTTCCTCTGCGTTGGTGGGACGCCCGCAAGAAGAATGGTGTTATTGTGGATCGGAATGATCACAATTCTGCGTGGTGGGACGCCCGCATTCAAGTGTTTCTTCCTCTGCGTTGGTGGGACGCCCGCAAGAAGAACGGTGTTATTGTGGATAGGAGTGATCACAATTCTGCGTGGTGGGACGCCCGCATTCAAGTGTTTCTTCCTCTGCGTTGGTGGGACGCCCGCAAGAAGAACGGTGTTATTATTGATCAGAGTGATCACAGTTCAGCCAAGCAAGAGTATCTTGCTCAGCGATGGTCGAAGACCTACAAGTAGTTTGGTGTTGTGGATCCGAAATGTCACAGGTACACAAGAGGATTGATTTAACTGATATAAGATATTCGGCCATGATTTGGAGCTGTTCATCGACCTTTTTTTTTAGTTACGGTATCTGGTTTTTGTTGCTAGTTGTTTCACAAATGTGAATGCACAGTGCATTGGACGTGTGCTCGAAAAAAGTAGAAGTAGTGGTAGTGATTTGAAGTACACGTGAAATGTTACTTCACGAGTTGTGAGTAGAATTGAGAGTCGAGACGCCCACTGCATGGTAGTTCCTTCAGAGTGGTTTCCCATATTTATGTGAGCCACCATTTAAGTGTGTTCTTCGATTATGAAATGAGATGCACGCAATACAATGGAGTGTCGGGAATGATTGTTTGCTACAAGATGCTTTTGTATCATGATGAGAGAGTAACCGGATGATACATAATATGTCGTAGGTGTTATTTTTTTCATGCAGAAGAAAAGGGTCAATGCATTTGAGGGGAGATGTGTGGCATTGGACAGGCCTATTATCATGAACAGGCCTATCATGCATGTGTCAAATGACAGATCCTGTCAGTCATCGTGAGTATACACATTCACGGCCGGTCGATCCCATCTTCCTCGCGAGTGCAGCAGTACAAACATGATGGGTGACAAATTTGCGCGATGTTGAATTGCACACGGACGATCACAAGCCACGCAACTAAAACCTGTTTTATCAGGAAAATCAAAATCCCGGCCTCATTGAAAATGCACGGGGCCCAAAATCCGGCCGAAATCTATCCCGAAAAAATAGCAAATCCTGGAGAATTTTTATTACATGCTTTTGAGTGTTTTTTCCGGAAAAAAATTGCAGAAATAGTGATTGGAATTTCAATATGATTTATTAGATGAATTCGTGTAGAATAGAAAAACTCCTTTACATGAATTCTATACCGGAATTCATTTTATAAAAATGTGCACGGGATTATAGAATATAATTAAATACAAATAATCATGATCTGATTATTTAGTCAATGCAAACGCACTGCCAGTAGTGAACAGGATGGCCTGGATTAGAAATACTAGAATAAGTGATCGGCGAAGACGCCATCTTGTTTCCAATCGAACCGTCAAAAGCGGTTCCATTTCGACTTGTTTACTTTTTGCACCCATAAGAAGCAAGCAAAAAGTTCAAGTGCTGCCAGTATCATTTTCACGATTTCATGCATTTTCATACGTTGCCATTTCGACAGTTTTTCACTCCGCCGGTCTCTGGTTATAGGGTTGCTATCCTGGATCATATGTTTCGAATCAAAACAAACACGCACACCAACATATCCAATGACAGATAGAACTGAAAATATTTTTTTTATTCAGGTTTCGGGTTGGCGCTGACCCAGGTTAAAAAACGAATTCGACATAAGTTTGAAAGTAGGCTAAGCTCCAGTAGGAATGTAGTGCTATGGAAGAAGAAGCTTGCGATGCACTTGCGCGGCTGACTGATTCATCGAAACCGATTGCTAAATTGTTAGCTAATATTTTTCAATAGTAAATACAGTCAAATTTCACTCCTTGGGCTATCTTTAGATGGGCTATGATTTAGTTGGGCGCCCGTTAGTTGGGCTGTAGCCCACTTAAAACGAAGGTGGACGTCAAATTATGACATCAACGGCAGTTTTTTTATTCTTTTTCTCATGTCGTTTTCGTTTTTGCGGTGTAGCTACACTCGTGCTACACTTTTGCACCAAAAATGTTCGTTTTTGATTTTCGTGCTACACCAGTGTAGCATTTTTCTTGCACTGAAACAAGCAGTGTAGCACCACAAAAAATCAGAGTGTGCCGTGTAGTGTAGTTTGTTGTCAAGTTTCTCCCGTTGTTATTGTTTTATTTTTATGGTATCCAACAGGTATCCATAACAAACAAACCCAACTGCACTCAAAACGTTCGTTTTTGACGTGCAAAATGCTGCACTAAACGGTGTTGCTACACCTCAAAAACGAAAACGACATCAGTTGGCAGCTCTGAATTTCTATAGGCCTTTTCACGAGACGTTTAAAATCAGCTGATTTTACCGTCAATTGACAGTTCTTCTATGAAAGTGACAGCTTCGGACTTGCAGGCCTGTTCAGCGGTTGTAAACAAGTGCAGCCCCGGCAGTGTCACATGAAAAGGCCTATTGTATTCGCTGATTTGACAGATGACATCTCAGCCCAACTAACGAAAGTCTTTCACTAGATGGGCTGCAGCTTTAGCCCAACGAGTGAAAGTTGACTGTATTATCATCATTGGCGTAAATAAGGGGGGGCTGGGGGGGGCCTGGCCCCTCCAGACCTACTTTTGCCCCCCCCCCCCAGAAAATTTTGAAAAGTAATTCCAACTTAGTCATTTTTTATTTCATTTACATATTTCCTACATATTTCTTAATTTTGATTATGAATTCTATAAACATATTTTTTGTTGCGTTATCACATCTATGACCATTTGTTCAGCAAAGCATCGAAATATTTAAGTTGGACCCCCGGGAACATTTTCTCGATTTTTAAGCTAAAATCAATGTCGCTCCTAATTCAGTTGCTAGCTTAAAATAATAAATTTGTTCTGCATTTGTTTGACTAGTATCCTGGTCGCAGAAACATAAAAACATTGTATTAAGATATAAATATTTCTGTTCTATTAAACTACCATCCGCTTCAAAAAAGACTGAAGCAACTACATCAAAATGAGCACATGTACACAAATGCGGGCAATGAAATTTCGAACGATCATTCTTTCGAAAATCTTCGAGTTAATCGCAAGGTATGCCGCAAAACAGTTGATCAAATTCCTATGGAGCTTTTTGCTCTCGCTATATAATTCTGGCACAGAAAGATATAAAATTATAAAACTTAAGAATCTTTGTTAAGAAAAATTGTTACAGAAAAATCAACATCGCATTCCATTGAAAGTATTAGGACAAAACTTCGGCAACCTTCGCACTCACAAGAGAGATTGCATTAAAGAAATATTTTTATAATCCTTAAAAGATCTTGTTCCATTTATTTTTTTGGCGATTTCGTAAGGATCATCGGAAAACTATTTTGTGCCTGCTTTAGTGAGAATTTGTTTTTTAGGATAAAAAAAATTAGATTTAGAAACCAGTTCGTATCAGAAAACATTTCTTTTGCAGCACAATTCAGATCGATTTGGATGCTTCTCAAGTCTCTTTGATTTTTGCAGAGAATTCTCTCACCTATTTAGAAAACCATAATAAAGCCTCTTCCTAACGTCAGTAACTACAAAAACCCTATGTTATTCTGGAATTTGATTTATGACTCATAATTTTATGACTCATGGAATTTTTGACTCATAAAAAACACTTTAGGATTCCAAATTTGTGTTCATCGGTACTTAACTATTTCAGCACAGAGCATACATTTTTGAATTGCATGAATACTTATATTGATTATGACAAAATTTCGTGGAATTTATTCCACATCTAAAGAGATTCAAAAAAATCGAGATCTTTATGCATTAAGTAATCAAGGAAATGCTTGAAAACTTTCAGAAATATACTCATATCGAATTTCATTTATAGATAATTCGAAGAAGATTCTTGAATCTGTACTGTAACATAAGTGTGTACTTATCCACATTTAGTAACATGGAGAAGACAAGTTGACACAGACACAGCGTTTTGAAGCAATCACAGCATCATTGGAAATCAATTGTATTATTCGCGATTTTTTTTATGTTAGTTCTAGGACGAATGAGCGATAAATTTAGTCAAACAATTTCTATTGCAATCTATGCGCACAGTGCTTTAAATCGCCTTTGAAAATTACATCCCACCAGCTGGTGCCATGGCCCCCCCTAGACCGAGACTCTAGTTACGCCTATGATTATCATTCATAAGTATTGTAAAACACTGGAGTCGGTTTTCACGCGGAGGATATTTCACGCGGAGGATATATCCCTAAATATGTTTGAATAAACCGCGGAAATCCAGGAACGCGTGTGAAAAAAAAATTGCATAAAAAGAGATTCCTGTTTTAAAAAACCCAGATTAATCCACCTAGCGGTGATGGTGCCTTTCTCGACCTTCGTAAAATGTGTGTGCTTGAAAATAGATGAGCTAGTAGCTAGGAGTAAAAAAGACAAATTTCTTTGTCCGTTCTATGAAAATCAGATTATTTATGGCAAAGATATTGCAGATCCAGTTGAAAACCGAAAATCATATTTTGTCCCATTCCCGGATGTCGCGACTGCATCGCGAGTGGGGCCCGACTATGGCACAGTTGCGCACTACTCGCGATGCAGTTGCAACATCCGGAAATGCGAGAAAATGCGATTGTCGCGAAACCTCGGTTCGGTTTTCAGCTTGATCTACAATATGCTAATAAGAATTTCGACATTTTTGTTTCCTTTTCCAATCTTTTTGACGTACATACCCCTGTTTTATTTTACCCAGTTATATATTTTAAGGATATCACTTTTGGATGTAAATTGAACTGAAGCTCCGACTACACAAAAAGAAAACGAAAATGTCATTCCCATCAAGCGAGCGGAGGGCAATATTTATTATGATATAAATCTCATGACCGTCTTTCTACCAAACTCCCGTATGAAGAGGAAGGGAAGTGTATCAGTGTGGAAGCATCCGATATTTCGTTTTCGGAAAGAAATTATAGCCTTTCGGTACAACTTTGTTGCACAAGAAAGGCAAAAAGTATTTTGGCCATAATTTCAAAGGTAATAGTCCAATCTGGCCAACTTTCTAAATAGAACAGGATTCCGCATCTAATGCAATTTGTTGTGAGTAAATCGGTTGAGGGTAAGTCCATTAAAAGTCAGCTAGACTTTTTAACTCGCTTTTTTATAACACATAGTATATTTTGGCCATAATTTCTGTGCCCATGGTCCAAATTTTCAATAGAAAACAATACGACAGGATTCCGCGTCGAATGAAACTTGTTGGAATTATAGATAGTGGAATATATAGATGAGTGAAGATAAATCCTCTGTCTCCAAACGAACTGTCAAACGTGTCTCCAAACGAGCATGACGTCACGATTTCAATGGAAACGTTAAGGGCTGTGACGTCATATGTGCGTGTGCACGGGCAGAAAAATCGACTCAGCCATGCTTTCGCTCATCTATATATTCTACTATCTATAGTTGGAATTAAATCGGTTGAGGATAAGTTCCAAAAAAGTGAGCTAAACTTTTCGCACTTTTGGTGCGCGCACACACACACACACAGAGACATCATCGCAGTTCATCGAGCTTTGGAGCGAACATACAGCCTTTTCGTAGAAAAAGGCAAAAATGGTGTTTCAGCCATAATTTCCGATCCCATAGTCCGATCTAGCCAATTTTCAATAGAAAACAATGGGACAAGATTCTGCGTCGAATGCAATCTGTTGCGAGCGTCAATAGATGAAGTCTAAGTGCTGAAAAAGTGAGCTAGACTTTTTCGAACTCTTTTTCACAATAAATAGTAATTTGACCATAACATCTAAGCCCATAGTCCGATCTGGCCAATTTTCAATAAGAAAATATGAGACATTCTGCGTCGAATGCAACTTGTTGTGAGCAAATCGGTTAAGGATATGTGCCTGAAAAATGAGTGACATTTTTTACGCGATTTTTTCGTATGAATTTGTATTTTGGCCATAACTTTCGATCCCATAGTCCGATCTGACCAATTTCAAATAGGAAACAATGGGACAGGATTCTGCGTCGAATGCAACTTGTTGCGAGCAAATCGGTTGTGGATAAGTGCCCGAAAAATGAGTGACATTTTTTACGCGATTTTTTCGTATGAATTTGTATTTTGGCCATAACTTCTGATACCATAGTCCGATCTGGCCAATTTCAAATAGGAAACAATGGGACAGGATTCTGCGTCGAATGCAACTTGTTGCGAGCAAATCGGTTGAGGGTAAGTGCCCGAAAAATGAGTGACATTTTTCACGCGATTTATTCCTACGAATTTGTATTTTGGCCATAACTTTTTATTCCATAGTCCGATCTGGCCATTTTCAAATAGGAAACAATAGGACAGGGTTCTGCGTCGAATGCAACTTGTTGCGAGCAAATCGGTTGAGGGTAAGTGCCCGAAAAATGAGTGACATTTTTTTTAGTAGTTTTGCGCACACACACACACACATACACACACACACACACACACACACACACACACACACACACACACAGACATCACCTCGATTCGTCGAACTGAGTCGATTGGTATATAACACTATGGGTCTCCGGGCCTTCTATAAAAAGTTTGTTTTTGGAGCGATCATATAGCCTTTACCGTATGCTTAGTATACGAGAAAGGCAAAAACCGCGTAAGAAATGACTTCAGTGTGTTGGATGACCAGATAGGGTGCGACGCCTCGGTGTTGAAAGTTGAAAATCCATCCTAAAACGGCTGAGATATTAATGATCAAAGGTGATCAAAGTCTATCATATTTTCGTTACGTTTTTTTGATTTTTTGCAATCGTAAAGTGTACCCCTATATAGAAAAGACAGACGTAGTTCTACGTCAAAAATCAAACTAAATTCACCGAGTCGTGATACTGACTTTCTCACATTTAGTCAAGACACCAACCTTATATGGCGCTAATATTGTTCGATGTACCATTTTCTTCATAATTTTCAAACGCAACAATCGATCGTTATCAAATTCAATAGTGATCAACTAAGATTTGCCCTCTGTCGAATAAAACTTATTGCGAGAAAAACGATTAAGGATTACTATATGAAAAGTTATCTATTGTCTTTCTTAGCTTTTGTGCACACACATATGGGCCAAACACAATTGATACGTTTGCGTGCGTTTTGACAGGTTTCCCATGGAAAAACTGTCAAAACGCACGCAAACGTACCCATTGTGTTTGGCAAAATACTCTTCGAGCTGAGTCGATTGGTATGTAACACTATGGGTCTCCGAGGCTTCTATGAAAAGCTCTTTTGTTGTACGAGAAAGGCAAACATATCTCATAGTGAGACGATAAATTTTATAAAGTGGCTGCTTCATTTTCAATATAAAAAAAATCTCAAAACTCACCCGATACGTCCACTCCGCGAGTTGCCACATCCGTACAGATGAGAAAATTGACCATACTGTTCTTGAACTTTGCCAGGTTCACTTTGCGCTCCCGGGAATTGCGGGATCTGTGCAAGCAGGCGAACGAGTACTGCATACCACAGGCCTGCATCAGATACCGTTCCAAGTTATCACAGTCCAGCTTAGTGCGGCAGAAAATGATCGCTCGATCCATGTTGTACTCTTTGATGGCATTCAAAGTGTACTCACCCTTGAGCCTTTTGACCGCTTCGGAGAGGCTCTCGGCCGTATCAGATCCGGGACAAACGTTGTCCAGGGCATGCACGCCATCGGTCTGAACATGTCTCGATAGCCAATGCCAGCTTTGATCCTTCCGGGGATCAATCATGTACACCACGTGATGAACCGTATCCGGGATGACGTCTTCTCCTTTCAGATCGATCCACGTGGGAAAGTGCATAAGGCTTTCAGCGAAATTTTGAACCTCTGATGAATCCAAAGTAGCGCTACAAATGATCATCTGAAGTCGATGATCGTCAGCCGTAATTTTGGGTATTTTCTTGTGTATGCGATAAATGAGTTCCATATAACCGTGTTTTAGCAAACCGTCCGCCTCGTCCAGAACAAAGTAGCGACAGCTGCTCAGAATTATGGTTCCATTGGCAATCAAATCATCTAGCCGTCCAGGTGTTCCAATAATAATATCAACACCACGTTGTAATTCCTCGATTTGATCAGTGATATTAACCCCGCCGATCAGAAGCAACACGCGCACTTCTGGTTCCTTGAGGTACCGTTTAAACGTTTGAACTTGATTAAAAGTCTGCTCAGCCAACTCCCGTGAGGGTTCAATTACAATCGCTTGAGGTGCATTTGGTTGAGGATTCGATACATGTGAATCTCCTTCGCTCCCTGTATTAGGATTGATAACCACTTTTCCGTGTGGAGCTTTGGATATCGGTGAATATCCATTTGGAACGGGGTATTTGAAATCAGTATCACCGAAGTTGAACGACATTTCGGCATTATGCAACGCTACCGCCGGAAAAAAGTTGACATGTCTAATGTCTTCGCAAGTGATTTCGAAGGCCGTTCCCAAACTTATGCCATTTTTCGTAAAGCCAATTTCAGCACGCTCCAAATTTAGTAAGCACCCAATGACATCGCCCTGTCCAAATTTGCCACCGTAGCTTTGAAAACGTTTGTTGTGAGATTTCTTCCCCATTGCGCCGTAACCGTAGCCGAACTTATCCGTTCCCAACTCTAGGCTGGCTTGCTCTGTGCTCCATCCAACACGACAAACTCCTCCCTCTGCAACGGTAGCCTCGTAGTAATACTTTCCCCAATCCCAAACTCCGGTGGTCGCTCGACAGCCGTGCCACTTCTTGCGTTCTTTCGATTGACAACTCAACCCATCCGGTGTGATTGCTAGCCCGTTGCTACGATCCGTACACGATAATCTCCATTGTTTGGGGCTCTGTCCAGCAGCAATCTTACCGCTATTGATGTCTCGAAGCGTTTCCCACACAATCTGAAGAAGTGGTATGCTTATGGCGCCCGTTTTTCCACTTCGTGTTTCTGCTGCCATTAGGACATCGCCACCGCCCATAATAACGGGGATGGCTTCCGCTTGTATGTCTGTGGGTAGAAACCATTCCATTTCTTCAAGCATTTGACCGATCTCCGGCAGGATTCCATATTCTGCAGGAAAGCGGACAGTAATATTGTGTTGGGTTCTCGTCAAAAGCATTCATTACCTTCGAAAGCAGACATGTTTCTTTAGATAATTGTTTTACACAAATAGCAAATTATTTCATTGAATCATTCTGCAATATTCAACATGTTAGTAACTGACGTCAATTCCTCGTATTCCTTTTAAAACACAATAACTTTTTTTCTCTCCAAATTATCCTGATGTTTATTTATAAAAATAAATAAATAATAATAAACAACAGCTGATCAATTCTTACCAGAGTCGAACTCATGAAAAACAGTATAGTAAATTTCGCTAGCCCCTGGGGCTAAGGGTGCGGCCAGAATAGACGCGAGCAATATTTAGGAAGTGAACCACCCGAATAGAAAATACAATAGAATTACATTAAAATATCATAAAATTACAATACATTTTATTTATGAACAACACCGAGGAAATTTTCCGCATATATGTTATGTGTCAAACTACATAATTTTTTGCAATTTGTTCTCACAAATATCTTTTATGTTTGAAAATAAATAAATGTTATTACACGCAGCATAGTTTCTTACGATTAAACCAAATATATATATTGTTGATTTTAACAATCGGTCTATTATTAAATCAAAAAGAATCGATTGTTGATTTTACAATATTTTCCTATTGAATCAACAATATGATTGTAATTTTAACAATATTCGTGATTGATCAGAGCTTGTTTAAATTATATTACACGCAGAAAAATGTATTGTAGAAACAACAATATTCTGGGTCAAATTCAACAATCTCAACAATGTTAGCTCAGGGCTAACAATATTTTCCATTTGACTTAATCCATAATATTGTTTTTACAATCAAAACATTGAGCTGCTATATTGTTGTATCAACAATATGATTGTTGAAATAACTGTGACTGTATTGTTGATTCAATATATGAACACGATAAATTCAACAATAAAATATTGTTGAAGCAAAATGACACATGAAGGCGTTCTTTCTTATTTTTCAGGTAAAAGTAAGCATAAACAAATTAAAAGTTGTGAGATTTATTTTATTTTTCCAATCAGTTAAGCCCCAAACGCAATATAACGGAACGGTGACGGAAACGGCAAATTTGACAGAAAATATATGGGCTAACTGTCAAATTTTCCGTTTCCGTCGCCGTTCCGTTGTATTGCGTTTGGGGCTTTAGTTTCAGGGTGTTTCAGGTATTCATATTATCGTTCATATTATATAATATGGCATTGCGAATTTGCCTTGGAATTTGCTGCAATGCTGTTATTTGGGTTAAGTTGATGTCATTGAAGAAAACCCTGAGAATGAAATGTTCTTATTTATGAGATTGTCGATAATTATAAACCCAAATTATACTTATCCACCTTTACTTTTCGATGCCGGAAAAGCAGGAATAACTTCCCCCGAATGTTTCCGCCCACAATTCAAATTTCTATATGTGCATATTTCGCCCTGAAAATGCAAAAAAAACAACGTTAAATATTTTCTGAACATTATTTTTATCGTTTAAACTTACGTGTATAGTCAATAAATTGTTGACTCCAATCCCCGCCTCAATTATATTTCACTTAGTTTTATTAATTTGCTCTCACTTTCTTTCTATTTTTAAAAACAATTTTTCCTCCAACGAAAAAAAATATGCGTTAAAAAATACACGCTTAGGCTTCCGACTAATAAATAGCATTTGTTTTGGCTAATGAAATTCATGTTCGCGACTCATCACACTTAAAATAAATCGCAGATTTCTGTGAAATTTCACCGAAATCTCAACAGCAGAACTGTTCGGTAAAAATTTCACAGATTTTTTTGTAGTTTTGACAGTTGAACAAAGGAAAATACCGCAGAAAATCGGTGAAATAATTACCGAATAAATCTGCTGTTGAGATTTCGGTGAATTGAAGATAAATTCACCGAAATCTGTGAAATGATTTAAGTGTGATAACTTTTATAGTACAATCGGAATAAAACTTATATTCGTAATTGATTTAATGTATTAATAATGATTATGGCATGCCATTAAGAAAATAATACAAATACTAATATTATGCTATAGCAATAATTTTATTAAAAAATAAACAAATTAAATCTTAGATGATTCCGCTTCATGGGATGAAGTGCTGCGATTATGATGATGTTGTCATAGAGCTCCGGATCCAACATGTAGTCACCAGAGCCACATGGCAGGATTCTCGTCTCCTGGCGTACATCATGGCCACGTTGCTACCGCTCTACATAGCCGTAGATCCTTGCGGAAGATACTACCTATTAAGTTAGTCGTCTCTATAATTTACATGGAAGAGCTAACTTATATCAGTGAGTGGATGTCCTTCGTGGTGGACGAAAAGGGTGATGATGTCGATGAACACAATGAAAATGGAGGCCTCCATAATTTTCCTGACCAGCAACTCGTTTTCGATGGGATTGCATCCTCCCGTTAGATGATTTTTAGTGCTTGGCCAGATACGAGCGAAGCTGAAATAATATAGAATATATAAGCCAAAATAAACTAACAAATTCATAAGTAATAATTACCTTTACTGACAGAAAACGCTATCGAGAGAAGATAGCGCGGGTGTTGTAAACTTATGCTCGGGCGGTCAAAAAAGCTTGCTGTACAGAGCATCCGACCAGCAGACCGAAATCGAAACCAAAACATGAAGATTATCAGTGAAAGAATATAATTCTCAACTATAAAAATTCAACAATATTGATTATGAGAATAAATACATTTATACATTGCAATCCCGCATAATCAAAAACAGTACATAGAGTGGTCGATATGATTCAAACGAAATAAATCATGTGGTAACAATTTATGTTATTGTACATTTATGCTACGACTTCATGTTCTTTTAGAACGCATACTATACCAAATTTTCAATTGCCTATACTACATGTGGTCAATATTCTTTGAAACGTTTCGTTATATTTTTTTACAATATAATTTATAAAGGAACTAAAGAGGAAATGTCAGTAGACCATAATGGAATTATTTGTGGTATGGTACTGGGGGTTAGCAGCACGGGGTATCATCCACAGCAAACAAAAAATCATCACCATGCAACGCACACCTTGCCAAGTTATATCATCGAAAGATTAAATACCGATTTGTATTCTAGTTTTTTCATAAGTGAGTGTGTCATAAATGTTATTTCATGATCTGAGCAGCTAGTCACAACGGGAGCCATGTTAGATTTTCAAAAGATAACATCCCGGTCGGTTTGCTGAATCCACCGTATTTTTATTATATAAGTAATGTGTTATTTTATAAGTTAAGTGTTATTTTTAAGTTCACATTCAAACCGAAGGAAAATGTAAGTAAATGTAATTAGAAAGAAAATTGACCTTTACTTCCAATACTCCAAATATATAAACAAATTATTATTTCCAGACCTGATCTACACCGTTGGAGATTTAATTGAATTCACTATCTACAAGATCGATCGACGATAACTATAAGGTTTGTAAATTAGATAGCATATGAATCCTTTAAACCTAAATGGACACCACCGTTCCAGCCAAAATTAAATTCATACCGGAATATAACGCTACGGGATACGGGAGTCTCCAAGGCGATGCTGCTGTCCAGATAAATATTTTAAGATCTGCAACTATTTTATTTATTTCACCCAATCTAAATACCCAAATAAATAATGATAATTGATATTTATTTTGTTTTGTTTTTTTTTTCAACTTAATGCACGGAGAAATTAATAAAAACATTGAAAAGTGGAACATCAAGGATTATGGTACGATTGTTTTTTCTGTATGGTCTTACTGTAACATTATTGTATTCCTAATTATCTGTATCCAAGAGCTAGGATTGTATCAATACCGCAACACATACAGTACACCAAAAAATATGTACTGAAAAATGATCATTATTTTATTGTAATTATACTTAACCGCCCATTACCCGAATAGTAGATTTGATGAAAACAATATATCATGATGTTAAAACCATTTATGATGAGGTATGCTTATTGTTTTTACATATGATAATCAAAATCTTAATGATGCTGTTTTCAATAATTAACAACAACTCGAGTTATAATCCAGATATAGTTCATAATTATGCGGGATGGTCACCTATATATCAAGCTCTATCTGGAATAAGGGCAAATGTCGAAAGAGAGGATTCTCTTCGTCGACTTCCCCTCTTTTAAATAAAAGTGACAAGCAGCTGAACGATAGAAAACAATGCGAACTTGCATTCTGAGGTGATAAACTGCAAAGAAATCCTCTGCTTGTCACTTTTATTCAAATGAGGGGAAGTCGACGAAGAGAATTCTCTCTTGCGACATTCGACCTTTTACCAGATAGAGCTTGATATGAGGTATGAACTTCCTCATATATAAGGACTTTGTTATGATGTTTATGTTTGCACTCTTAAAAATAATGAATGACATCCAATAAATTTTATTTGTTCCACAGTAATAAAATCCAAGTTTGCAATTTTATTAGTGAACCAATTCTATTGTTCTTCTATTGTACCAATAAATTTTCCTTATTGTTGTTCCAATAAACGTACAATAAAATCTATTGACAGAAAAATGTTGACATTAGAATTACAATAAATTCTATTGTAATTGCAAAAATTTGTTCGAGAAATAAACGATTTTTTTTATTGTTACGGTAACTAACAACCCCTATATTCTATTGTAAAACTTCTATTTACAATAGGATTTATGGTGTAAAACAATATTATTAATTGTTATTCTATTGTGAGCAACAATAGAGTTTGTTGTAATTACAATTAAATTTATCGTATTGTTACAATAATTTCTATTGTAATTCTATTGGACTTTTTTATTCGGGGCATTCCACCGATTCGTTTAACTTTTAGTTAAAATTTGACATTTCGATGGTTATTTTCCCATTGTAGTTAAAATTTTACTCCGAAGCCGACCCATTTAAGTTTTGACAGATTGATAGTTATTTTGGGTAAAATGAATTTGGTGCCAATTTTCTCGCGAACAAAGTTTAGGAGGGTCCAAAATGTGTAGGGGTCCAAATCAAGTTGGTTACCCTAACTATCGAACTGTCAAATCTAACCATGCTCCGGCGCAGGGTTATTTTTAACCACGGAGAAAAAACCATCGAACTTTCAAATTTTAACTAAAAGTTAAACGAATAGTTGGAATGGTTCACAGCCTTAGTTTCTGATTATAAAGTTACGCAATACAGTATCCGCTTATCCGCTTATCCGGACCTCGCAAATCCGACGACTCGTTGATCCGGATCTCGCTTGTTCGGAATTTTCCGGATTAAAAACACCCATTTAAACACATTATGCTGTCAGTTTTTAAATTTGTGCTGTGATTTTGTTTTGGTTCATTTGTATGGATTTGACAGTCCGATTAACGAGAGAAACCCCCGCTGATCCGACAAATGTATGGTCGGACTATCAGGGTCACTGCGTCACTTTTAAGTTTAATTTGATTTTAATTCGCGAATCGGACCAAAGCCTTAGATACAGTACATTATCGTTTTTTTTTCAACAGAATGGAGAATAAGAAATTGTATAGAGAAACAATATTGCTTTTCTCACTGAAGAATAGACTACCGTGCAAATATGTCGAAGCACCAAAACATATGCTCACACGTCCAATTGTATAGAAATTAGCCAAAGCACAATTCAAAATATTATTCTTGCATCTTTTTCCACACCCCAAAAAGCTCTTTCTTGAAGTGGGGAAACTGCGGTGGGAGAATATTTTGGTGGGACAATATTTTTTGCATGGGAGTCAAACAAGTGAAGCCAAAATTTTCTATTGTGCCGGAGCCAAACATTGAAGATTGTGGTTATGTTCGTTTTAGATCTTATATTGAGAAGTATTGTTATTATTTGGGGAAAAAATAAAAATAAACTTAGTTTGAATTTTGCATTCTTTTTAACAAATATATTATGTATACCATTAACGATTCGACGGAGGCTGATTGAGGTAATCAAGATCTGAGTGTTTATCTTGGGATGCATAATATGCATTGGCGTAAATAAGGGGGGGCCAGGGGGGGCTTAGCCCTCCCTAGAAAAAAAAATAGCCCCCCCTAGGATTTGATAAGTTAGTTAGCAGTGATATCAGTTTTCAACATATAGCATAATGAATTACCGAAAAAATTTGAAGACTAAAGAGTTATCTCTCATATTCACTCTATCATACTTGAGGAAATGAGTGGAAGAAAAATTAGCTTGTTTCTGAATTCAGAGAAAGATTCCCATTAGCATCCGAGAAGGATTCTCATCAGAATCCGAGAAGAATTCTCACTTCAATCTCTAAAGAATTCTTTTCGGATTCATCGAAGTATTCCAATCGTAATCCAGAAGAATTCCTACTGGATTCTTTCCAGTACCGTGGACCCTCGATAATTTGAACGGTACCTCATTCAAATTAACGGGGTTCATTTTTAATTTGAACTTCTGGTTACTCTATTTGCATTAGAAAAACTGGTTTCTGGCTGCTCTCTTGGCTGGTTTGTTTTGATTCTGCATTCCGTTTCACGATGTTCCATTTTTCTTTTCTCGATTCCACGTGTTAAATGACGTTTGAACCATTTTTAATTCGAACGATGTTCAAACGAACGGGGTTCAAATTAAAAAGTGTTCAGATTAAAAGCGGTCATATTACCGGGGGTCCACGGTATTGTTAAGCAATACCCTTGAGAATCTGTGAAAAATACCCTACCCTTGGAGGATTTGCTTTAGAATCTCTCGTTGATTTGCTCCGGAATATCTCCAGATTCGTTTTAAGATTGGTTTAGGAATTCCTTGACAAATCAGAATCCTTCGTCGATTTGCTTCGTAATCCTTTGAAGATTTAATTCGGAGTCTCTCAACGTTTTGCAAATGATCTGCGTTGGGATCTCTAGACGATAAAGAATCCGGCTGACGATAAGCTTCGGAATCCCGCGAAGAATTGCTTCAAAATCATTCGACGTTTCGTTTCGGAATACATCGACGGTTTGCTTCAGAATTTCTCATAGATTTTGTTCAGAGTCCCTTAACGATTTTTTTTTTGAACCATTCGACGATTTGCTTCGAAATCCTTTGATGATTTGCATCGGAATCCCTCAAAGATTTGCTTCAACATCCTTGGAGAATTCCCTTCGGGATCGCTGGAGGATTCTTTTCGAAATAACTGAAGGATTAATTCGGAGTCGCTCGACGATTTGCTTCGAAGTCCTTCGACGGATTGCTTCGGGATCCTTCGACGATATGCGTCTTCATCCCTGGAACATTGCTCATGAAATACCTGGAACCATCATATTGGAATTCCTGGAGGGTTTTCGACGAAATCCCTGGAATATTCCCCTTCAAATTCCTGAAATATTCCCGTCGAAATTCCTGGAGGGTGAAGGATCCCTGGTACATTCTCGTCGGAATACTTGAAATTTTTCCGTTGGAATTCCTTAAACATTCCCTCCGAAATCTCTGGTGGATTCCTTTTATGATCCCTGGAGGCTCCCATCGGTATTCTTGAAGGATTCATATCGAAATATCTAGAGATTCCCGTCGGAGTCCCTGGAACATTCCAGTCAGGATCACTAAAGAATTCTCATCAGAATTCTTGGAAGATTCTCGGCGGAATCCATGGAAAGTTGTACTATTTTTTTTTTCATTTGAGATAGATAGAATATTTATGAAGTATGCAAATATATCCACTGCCTGACGCTAGCCGAGCGCAATTAAACATAGACTGTGAGTTGTTGCTCACACGTGCACACGTGCACGTGCTTGAGAAAAGAGAATAATATGAATGAGTGTGATGGATCCACAATTGCCTTAGGTGTTTGGACTGCATTTGTCACATTACCGCTGATAACTTGATGAGATGTTAAAATGTTCGAGAATTTTCAAAAAGAGGGTCAATTTCGAGAAAAAATATAAAGGGGCTATAGCCCCCCCCCTTGGCATCCGAGATAGTTACGCCAATGATAATATGTGAATAGTAACAACAAAACTACATATCGTTTTCAATTATGCGGGATTACCGAGAAAATTGGTGTTGGGGATTCTGGAAAACTCAATATTGTCGCGCTTATCTTTTTTTAGAGTGCTGCGGCGGTCTTACACTCGCAGGCTCGACTGCGAAGGTAAACGTCAAGATAGCCGCCGTGTTAAAATATAGGCAGAACTTTCCCGCTCAAAACAAAACCACGTGCTTTTCGCGAAATGACAGCAGTGTTCGATTGTATTAGTGAGAGCCAACCGGAGTCACTGAATACATGGAGAGTGTTTATCATGGCAAGTGCATACGATGGGTAAGATTTTTATTTGCTCTGTCGTGTTTAGTGACCGTTGCGATTACCTGAGAAGAAACCAGCAGGAAGCCGCAGTATTCTATTTTATCTCGAGATGCATAATAAATAAAAGGTCAAAGCAAAACATTTTTTTCTCTTTTCTTTGGGTGTACTGCATGCTCCCTGCAACTGAAAACTATATGAAAAATGATTTTTGTCAGCCCGACAAGTGACAGTCCTGTCAGTTTTTGTTGCGCGAAGTTGGGGAGTGTGCGTGATTTGTGTTCGTTTTTCATGTGCGGAAGCAGCAGGAGACCGTTTGCCTCTCATCATCGTCATCGGGTTCAGCTCAGCGTTCGTTATCTGCACCGTTCCGTATACCGAGTTCAAATTGAGTTTGTGTCTTAGCAGGTTCAGACCGTAAGTGCGCGTTTTGCAGCGGGTAATTATCCAATAAAAGGGGAAAAAATCAATTCCTATAGCAGCAGCAGCCAGCAGTGCAAATTTTATCAACTTTGAACACCAGTATCAGCGGCCGTTTTTCGTCCGGGGTGTGCCGTTTCGATTCCAAGGTCGCAGGAAAAATTCGTCGCGAGCAGATCGGTACCTACTTTGTGGTGGTGGCCTCCCGAGGTGTTTGTGCAAAAATCAATTCAATCAAAATAGTTCAGCGCAGTGTTCTATGTCCAGTTACTCTGGTTGATTAGTGGAGGAAGAAGAAAGAAAAGAGATTAATAGACGAAGAGAACGGTGGCCTGAAGACGAAGGGGAACAGTTTCAAGAAATCCGTAATCTTAAGTGTGGGTTGTTTTTTGTGCAGTTGCAGTGGCAGCATCATCGGTGGCAAAAAAGAATAAAATTGATCAATAGTGGTGTGCAGTTTTCTCGGGAGAGAGACAAAGATTTTCGGAAAATTGAATCATTTCCAGCAAACAAGACTGTTCTTGTGAGACTGAGAAGATCCGGTTGGACCTGATACGACCATATAATAGTCTAGATCTACACACCCGGTATCTCTGCGGGGGAGGCAATATAACGTAAGTACCACTGTGGACCAAACATTTTACATAAACGACTAATTTATTTGATTATGTTTATGGGCTGATAAAAATTACCCTTCGCAAGGATATTAAATTGCTATAGGTTTTATTCATCGTCTTCAAAGTATTTTCAAAGTGGCGTTTAAACGAAAAGTGTCGACCATGGGGCCGACGATATGTCCCTGCTTGGAGGTAGCTCAGTAGGATAGTCAAAGTGCATGTGCTTTTGTAGAAATCCGGGATCATAGCTGCGCACCGTCCACTGAAATCTTGATCTGAGCTAAAACTAATTTCATGTATCCACTAAAAACATTGCATTAAGACATTTATGCAAGGAATCATTAAAAAGTATCGGCTGAACTAGAGACGCAATGCACATTTTTGTGACAGTACAGTACATATACGTACGGGCACGATAAAGTGTAACAGAGGGGGACGTGGGTTAAACATGTTAACTTGTACCAGACGTCATATTTGAATCACCCCGAAGATTGCCCTAATTGGAGAAATACGTCAACAGTATTTTAGGATTTTTCAATTCCTGGAGCAAACATCGGCGTTAAATTGAGCTCAAGCTCAAAGTAGTCCAAATAACCCTATTTAAAAAAATGATTTTTAACTTTTAAGACATGATTTGTTTCGGATACTTGAGCGCTGCAATTAGGTTATGAAATTTCTAAAAAATAAGAATTTTCCATGCCCGCTTCTTATTCTAAGTCCTGACGTAATTATCGCACGACACCTTAAGAAAACTCCTGTTTTGATATTGCGTCCCAGGATATTGCTATCCGACTGAGCATGTGGGCGAAATGATTGTGCAAATCGTGAGTGAAGAAAGCTCACTATGGAAAGAACTGAGGATGGTAGCTAATAAAAAAAAAGGAATTTTCCTTCGTACATGGCTTTTTACATAATAGGGAAGATCCATTATTTACTTACCTTAATCCTTAATTACCTTCCTATGTCACACTTTTTGTATGAAGCATCTACAAATTTTGTATGGTTCGTCACACTTCAAAACCCCCCTTCCCCTCTAAGCGTTACGTAATTTATGGATGCTTCCAAACGCATGCATTCGTAAGAACAAAGTTACTCGAGAAGTGCACAATTTGCATGCCGTTTGTGAGCAGCAAACCGTTGGCAATAGGAAATAGGATTCCGCGGAGCGCAGACAAAAATGCTCAATCACGTAGGAGGATTATGCTGCCGTCATCGGAGGTACGCCTGTCTTGAATACTTCGAATGAATCTTTAGTATGAAGCTTTTCTTATTTCCATGTCCATTCATATACGTACAATCTGTGAATATGTAGGCGTGTGGCCCTTAGATACTAAGCGAACGGAAGCAACGAAAATAGACAGTGTTGATTATGTGCTTTTAATCTTTTTTAAATATTCAAAATCTTCAAAATTTAGATCTTCCGGGCAGAATCCTCATATTTAACATAATTAATAATGTTGAATATTTTAGCTTAGTTATGTAAAATTGAAGATTTTTAAATTCTGTTCGTTCGACATTCCATCTATCTCTTTGACTTTTTGTCCTTCGATATTTTGTCTTTCAACAAGTCCATCCTGGAATGCTTCTGATTTTCGAAAATCTTCACTGAGCTGCCAGCAGAAGGCACAGATCTATATCTTCAATAGTTTCAAGGAAGTATTACTAATTTCTTGGACTTTTTATTCACTTTCACAAATTTCTATTGGTCGTAGCGTAGTCGTAGCCTACCATGTTTTAAGTTACGTCCCATGTTTGAAATAATTCTCTAGGCTCAGCTTTTGCACGAATTTAAACAACTTTCAATAGGAAATAAAAGATCATCCCACGGAATGTAATTGGTTGAGGTGAAAAACCTTAATTTGATTGTTATCAACTACGCTTTCGCCCGCTGCCTAATGTAACTTGTTAGTTGGAAATCAGCTAACCTTAGTAACAGTGCCGTCGCCTGTGCACTAATACAAAAAATGAAAATTTTGATATTTTGGCAGCCCAATTGAAAAAAAATAATATTAGATTCGTTTTAACTAATCAAAATCTAGTTATTACATGCATTTCCGCATACCAATCCTTATATTTAAATCCAGCACACGGGTAGATCGTGGTTAGGGAAACGCCACTGCTTAGTACGGAAAAGCAAAAGGTTGTAAAGCGAAACTCCAAAGTAGAATAATTTTTTAGCTAGTGATCCGAAAGTTCTGAAATCTTGACAAGAAACAAGAGTTTTAAGGTGCAACAAAAATAACCCCACAAAAAAGTAGTGTGGGCTTCGTTACCGTGCGGTTCGCATCGTCAGTCGTCTAGTCGCATGTGCTATGGCCTATGGAATGTGGGTTCAATTCCCGCTGGTAAGAAGAAGACTTTTCTTGATACGAAAAACCCTCAACTGGTCCACTGGGTGTTATGTATCCTGTCCCCAGGTCTTGTCCGTTGTCTCATGCTAGGTGTTAAGTGTTCAGTCCTCTGATCGAAGATTGTGTTTATGTCTTTATATTGACCCAAAAGTGTAAATGCTCATAGAATAAATAAATTTACGTCTTTTGATGGCTTGGTATAGATTCTCCTAAAACGGGAGTGTATGGCCCATGAGTGAGTTCCAAGAGTTATTAATGTGTTCTCTAATTGAACGGCGAACTATAAATAGCCTTACATTGTCCAACGTCTATCTTGCGGTTGTGTCTTGTGCACAACCAGTCTGATTTTGCTAGAATATGACTGACTTGCGGTTACTTTCCGTTATGGGACTATTTGACTTAGAAAGGATTTTCAGTTTTGTAGAACAAAATCAAAATTACGTTCCTTTTTTCTCCTTGTTCGGATTTACCGGATAATTCCGTAGCAACTATTTTCAGCAGCTCAAACTGTAATTTACTTTAATTACTACTAGTCCAAATAACACATTCTGTTCTTACTTACATATATAGTTTTTTCTTGGAATCTCTTTCGGTTAGTGATGTAGACTTCCCCAACTTAGCTCGACCTGTTACAAACCTGGTTACAACCATCAACTACAACATTTTTAAATATAAAGGAATATTGTTCATAACTATCAGGCGTTATTTACTTACTTCTATAAATTCACAATTGAACGTTCAAGTTTTGTAGGGTTATTTACCACCTGCTATCTGACCTATGCTTATTGGTAAATGGTTATTTAATACAAAATAACTAGCGCAAAACAATATTCTACGCTAAAGATCTAGTTTCACTACTTTATTTAGCTTTATAATTCAATTTAACTTTATATTCCGCCATCACTTCATAATATCCAATCCTAGATTTTTCTGTTTTTGTTCCTATTCCTTCTCCCTACAAACTTATTCATAATTCACAACAATAGTTTCATTAGACTGTCGTTCTAAAAACCGTGTGGCCAACTTGTAAGCCTTCTTTACACCCCAGCCCATAACTCTGGTTCCGCTTCGTCGGTTCCTGATTTATCACCAATTTCAAGTACTGCAAGATTGGCTACTGCTCTTCTGAAAACACCTTTGTTTGTCCGAATCGTCGCTTACCGAACATTGCCGTCAGCTCCCTCGATCACTGCTTCGACTACTCCACGTGTCCAATTCTTCCGTAACTCTCCATCCACTACAAACACTAGATCTCCCACTGTCATAGTTCTATGTTGGTCATACCATTTGGTTCGACGATTTAAACTTGGTAAATATTCCTTGCACCATCTCTGCCATATTTTGTTAGCCAAATATTGTGCTCTCTTATGCAAATTCCGTAATGACACTGACAACTCCACATGTTCGGCCTGCTGATCTGCGTCCTTAGTCACACCCGCAAAAAAAAAATATTTGGTGTAATCAACAATCAATATGAAACTGGCGAATATTTTATGGTTCCAGTTTTGCAAGATATGGGCAATCCTCGGTACCCAGAAATGTCATTACGAATCAGTACGTAAGTTATTGACGACCCCATATTAGAACAAAGTTTAGCACTGCCGTCATGGCAACATTGTCGAATATTATTTTTCACCAAACAATAATAAGCTGGAAGCGGATATGCGCCTCCGTGGAATTTTGGCAAAAAGATTTATTCGTCTAATTCTATACATTTCTTTCTCATTGACCATTTATTTATTTTTTCAGATATATAATGCGAAGAAGCAATAATAAGCTATAATTGGATATGGAGCACGAGTACTCTGCGCACATTTTGCTTCCCAAAATGACTCTGTTGATGTGAAAATGTTGATTTATTAGGTCCCAAAAAGGCCTAAGCATCTAAAGCTTAGAGCGTCTTTTTTCTGGCAGTACGAAAATTTAATTCCATTGTAGCACGTTGAACTGTTCACGGCGTGCCGGCGATTTCTGAGTCCCTTGGATAAGTTCCTCAGTAGCTGCTCCAAATGCACTTCCTTACAGATATCAATGACCGGTAATTTATACATTTAAGCTATTACAAGGAATTTTCAAAACCATAAAAGGATATATTCCAAACTCCGAAATTTACTTAAATTCACAGATGAATAGTGATTTTAATTTTATTCACTTTCAATGATTGTTTAAAAGGCTACCAAGATCTAAAGCAATTTATCATTATACAAATATGGAATTTATAATAATGAGACCAGGTTTCATTAATCTATTTTATAATGATATATAAGTTGATCTGAAAAATGTGTTCTTAGTTCGTTCGTTCAGGACTTCTTTTAATGCATTATCAAGTTTTCATACTATGGGTCTATCATTAAAAGAATTTAGATTTTGAATCTTTAATTTTTCAAAAGCTCTTCTGTAAATGTTATAAGTTTTCATAGATCTACAAACCACAGACAATCTTTTGTTTAGGATGTAGACATAATGTGTGTTATGAATTCATTTATTATTGTGTTATTTTCAGTAAAGACATAAAACAGCTTATCCTGCGCCTTTTATTCCTATTGTTAGGAAAGTTTATTGGTTGATTGGTGAAACTGGCAACACGGAAAAGTTGTAGAATATTATAGTGAAAAATATGTTGGGAAAAAAGGTCCGCTAAATTATAATACTTTTTTTTTGTCTTTATTTAAGAGACTTGCAGCCCGAGGCTGGCTCAATAATAATACTAGAATGTAAGTAATAATGAATAATAAATAATATATTAAGGGTGATTTAATAAAACCAAAATATTACAGCAATGAAGCTGCACAACAGAAATGCTATCAATAGGTGATCGCTCGTGCATAGGTGGCACTCCCAAGCAAGCTCTCAGCACCCATCGTTCGGTATTCTGTATTAAAAAAAGAGTGTTTATAAGTTATGCAAATAATTATTTATTAATAGTATCTAAAGATGGCCAGAATAAGGTTCCATATATGTATTCCGTGAATTTAGTCAATTTAGTTGCTTGCAAATCCTTTACTGTGATATTCTGATAAATATGAAAGTCATTCCGCCAACCTGGTTCGAATAGGAAGATTGCTGCATGTAAAAAAACCTTAGGTTTTTTACACGAGTTTGATAATGGATTTTAATCTTGATTTTTCCAGGAATTCTGCAAAAGTATTTTCATGATTTATTTTGAAGGCATTTTCTTATCATCGATGAACATTATTTGATTCTATTCTAATTTTCAGAATTCATTCGAATGGATATTGCTAACCATCTGATGGAATCTCAAGTTATATCGGCAGGACCTGAATAGTTGTTGTTGTTTCACTTCGAATGTAATATATTCTTGTATGGCTTCTGTAAAGCATCCCAGGAAGATTAAAAATATAGTCTCAAACGCAATTCAATGAACGGTGACGGAAACGGAAAATTTAAAAGAAAATTTATGGGCTAACTGTCAATCTCAAAATTAAATAAGTTTCAAAGTAGGAAAGGAACCAAAACATGAAGTATTGAAAGCAGCAGAAATCCAAATCTGGAAGATGATGCGGGCAACTTTTTAAATGAAATGACCATCATGTAAAAAAACAAATATCCGCCAATAAACTAGCAAAGTTTATTGGAGAAGACAAGTTGTCTGTACAAGTCACGCTTGTGCTGAACCAAACTGAAGTTTTGCGCCTATACGCCGCACTGAAACTTGCTTCAACGGCCCGCGTGGGTGTACTTGACCTGAAGTATCCTTTCATCCAACTCCCTTTTAAATATATTCCTCGAATTCGGGATGTTGTACGGGAAAGGTCGTTTCAATTATTCAAACTGTACACGCAATACGTCCACTATCTCAACCACTTTTCTCTCCCGGATTGCAACCGGTCAGCTATATCGTAATTGACTACATCTGACCAATTTCCGTCGAAGTAAGACGGTTTTACGAAAACAAAATACGGGTCTAGGGACGATCGGTGATGTTCATTGGGAGTTCGTGTACGACTTGTCTATACAGACATGCATAGCTTGCATCCGCAGATACTCCGATAATGGACGGAATCTTGTCGGAGCAGAAAGTCTTTTCATGATAAATCGACCTAAAAGTATAAAGAGTATTTAATAAATTTAGAAACAAATAATATAATACGATATCTTCATTGTATTCCCAAATTCATCACCGACATCGACAGGAAAACGATAAACAAACAAATGCAATCATACCCATCTAGGATAGGATGTGACAATTCGATTGAGACAGCCTTGTTGTTTTTTAGTCGGTTGCTCTGACGAGGTGGTCGCCAGTGCAGCCAAATTAATTTGGTACAAAATCTTCCAGATATCATGTATCAAAACTTGATGTTTTTCTTTCCGTTCCATCCATTATTTATGTAAGAGAAGCAAAGACTAGCAGATAGAAGTTTTTTGCTAATTAAAAAAAGAGTTTAAGATCTAAAATGACAGAAAAGTGAATGATAATGCCTAAAATCAACAGTTTTAAATCTGTACAACCTTTGAGAATAATTTATAGGGCGTTTGCAGTTTAATATAAATTGATTTTGTGCCAAAAAACTCGAACTCAAACATTCACGTATATTGCTTAATACCAACTTTACAAACCAGCAACACGGCCAAACTAACAACATGCTGCCCTACGAAAAACGCGCCGCCGCCAATCGAAGTAATCGAATGTCATTTCCAACCAATCAGCAACCGGTACGATTGTGACAGAAAATCGGTACGATTTTTAATGACTACTTGTCGCATCCTATCCTAGATACCCATGACAACGGTAGAAAATTAGAACAAATTCAAATTCAAATCGAAGGATTGCTTAGTTTTACTGGGTACCGCTGGGTACTGACGAGCTTAGTACATTGGAACCTAGGATTGGAACCATAAAATGAGTACTAATTTGCACTGACCCCAACATCTTGATAATTATATCTATGGTGTAATTGCTTCAGCTTCAGATCCCTGAGAAGAATATGTCAATGGACGTGTATTGATCATATCCTCCGCTTCGGTCATGGTGGTAAGGAGTATTTCATCCGTCAATTTTCTGCCGTCATCCATTGCTTTCATCGCTTCCTTCACCGATCTCACCATTCTCTCCCAAACTCATGGGAGGGGAGCCTCGGGTGGAATGAAATTCCACTTGAATACCGGACTAGTGATGTTTTCGGCACATTCGATATCTAGGTTCTTTACTGCTTTGATCATCTCTTTCAGGGAATCAATATTCGAGCAACGCCTAACAATATACCCTTTGTCGTCAACAGAGTTTGTTACTGACAAACGCACCTAGCGACAAACCTTTATCAGAACCCGAACACAATATGACAAGAATCATTTGCCTTGCATGCTCTGATATTTCCGAGAATACGATGCTAATATCGTAATCATTGTTGGATTCTCGAATATTTCCATAAAAGCAGAAACTATGATAGCATAAAACCAAAATTTGCTCTAGAAATAATGCAAAATAACGGGATGAAAAGTTAGCAACAAGATTGTCTTTTTTTTTGTTGCTGACGGATCTTTGTCATTATTATGTCCGACAAAAACAAAGCTTTGTCGTTGGTTCTCTTTTATCGCTTGTTTCGCAAGCGCATTTCAGAAAAATTGATTCCCTGATCTCTTTATTTGCTCCCTTGAAATTTGTCCCATTGTCTGAAAAGAACTCGTCTGGTGACCCCCTTCGACAGATGAATCTTCTGATAGCCATCAAACAAGCTTGAGTGGTCAAACTATGCACAACCTCAATATGTACTGCCCTAACAGCTAGGCACGTGAACACGGCAATCCATCGCTTTTCGCTTCTTCGACCGACTGAGACAATTAAGGGGCCCAAGTAGTCAACACCAATTGAACAGAAAGGCCGCAATGGTGGTGTGACTCTTTGCGCTGGAAGGGGAGCCATCACCGGAATGTTTTGGCTTACATCGGTTAACGCGGCACCATGTACAGTCTTTTACGACCGATGCTATTACTGATCGAAGCTTCGGAATGTAAAACTGTTGACGTTGACGAACTTCATTGAATACTGTCTCCCGATTCGCATGGCCCAGCGTTTCTTGATAGCTCTGGATAATCATTATAGTTATGTCATGTCGTCGGGGCAGAATAATGTGAAATTTCTTGTCAAAGGGAACCCCAGCTGACACCGCTAATCTACCATTCATTCGACACTGTTATTGTCGATTATCGGACTCAGCTGATACAGCCAGCTCGACTTTTCAATGTGTATCATCGAGTTAGTATCTCGGTTTAATTCCAATATCTTTACCTCTTCTGGGAAACCTTCTCGCTGTGTCTGTTTCAACAAAATCTTCTCTCCAGCAAGGAGCTCTTCTTGACGTAAAGGATGTAACAAGAACTTTGGGCTACCGATAATGAATCTTTCTAGTGAAGTACTGGCCTTCGAAACTAAAATAAATTCCCACGACGTTTGATGAAACAGTACGCCGGCTTTCATTTCTTTCGGAACTTCAACTCCTGACTTTCTTAATTCTGGCCACGTACTTTCGGGTTCATACAGAAACTGTGGACCATTGAACCACAAACTGTTTGTTTCCAACGGTGGCCCTGCACCTCACTTTGTGACTACGTCAGCGATGTTTTTATCCGACGGAACATAACTCCAATCATTTGCCGTCGGTAACTCAACGGTCTCACCGATCCTGAAAGCGACAAACTTATATTTATGCTGGTCGGAGTGAATCCAGCTCAACACCGTTTAAGAATCACTCCACAACACCTGTCTCGTTATTGGTAGTGTATGGTTAGCTTTAACAGTGTGCAGCATTCTCGCACCGTTGATTACAGCTCGAAAATAAGCGGCACAGCCATAGGCATTGATACTTGCGTCAGTGAAGAAATGGAGTTCTAACGATGCAATCGATGTCGAGCGGAATTTATTGAAATAACAACGAGGTATACGGATCTCTCCAACCATCGGCAGCAATCCAGTCTAGCGCTTCCACTTAATCAAAGTAGCGTCATCTATCTCTTCATCCCACTCGCATCCGGTCCGCCGTAGATCTTGAACCATCATTTTTCCATGTATTGTAAACGGATGAGGCAAATCTAATGGGTCGAAAAATCCCATTACACTGCTCAGAACTATCCGCTTTGTTGGACGTATACCGTCTACTAAGTACGGTTTGACGTCAGGCCGATGATCTATCGAAAATGAAAAATTGTCCTGCTTCGGGTTCCAGACTACTCCAAGCACACGTTCGATCCCGCCTTCTTTGTCTCGGTTAAAATGCACCGCTTGCGATAGCTTCCCTTCACCTAGCTCTTGAAGAAATGCATTACCGTTGGATACCCTTCGCATGAATAAACCGCACTTCCTTCGCTCTGTTGATGGCTTCTTCGATGGTGTTGACACTATCGCAGTAGTCGTCAACGTAGTGGTTTTTCAGCACCGCCTCCACTGCCGCCGGATATTGTTGAGCAAATTCGATGGCATTCCGATTCTTCACAAACTGTGCTTGACTAGGAGAACATTTAGATCCAAACGTCGCAACATCCATGACATACACGCTGGGTGTTTCATCCGGAGACTTTCGAAACATAAATAACTGGGTCCTTTTGTCAGCAGGTCGAATGAATAGTTGGTGGTACATTTCACGACTATCACCCCAGAATTCGATTGGCCTCTCTCGGAAACGGCTGATGACACTTGGTAGTGCGTAGTGCTTTCGTAAGAGATTGTGCAAATCTTCGTTAGTAGCTTTGTGATGATATCCACCAAAACTCTGCTCTACTTGTGCTTTTTTCGTCGGTCCATAAATTGCCCAACCAAGTTTAGACCGAACAGCGATCGGTTCACCTTGTTGCCCGATCTTAGCCTCCATTGGCGCTATAACGTGAAGATTGTTCAATCCAATAAGTATTCCCGGCCGTTGACTTGGGTATGACGATAGCGGAATGTTGCGGATGTGCTGGTATGCTGTGTTGATCTCGGAAGCATCAACAGATTGCTTAGGCAGAAGAAGCTGTTTAACTGTTTGCACCGCTTTCAATAGAAGTTTACATTCACTCCAAGACGAGGAAATCCAGAGATTCAATTTGGTCGAGTTTCATTCGTTCCGGGTGATGTCAGCGGTCTAGGTGATCGTAAGGGGTTCGTGAACTCCTTTGATGCCCAACTTGTCAGTCAATGACCGTTCAACCAATGTCACTGACGCTCCTTCATCTAAAAATGCCAACGTTTTCAACGCATAGTTGCCACAGTGCAACGTAACAGGAATCATTCTGAATAAAATGGTACCTTCGATGTGGAAATGAGTGTTGATAACAACACTTAACCCCGCAGGATGTAGGAGTGTGTGATGGCGATCGCGGCATTCATCTACGTCACAACGTATTTTAAATTTACACGGCGCCTTCCCGTGATCGTTCAGGCATATCTTGCACAGTTTTCCATTCTCGACGATCCGGATGCGATCTGTTAATGACATTGCCTTGAAGTCTTGGCAAAATCGAAGCCGGTGGTCTGTGCGCTGACAAGCCTTACAAGGTCTCATACTTCCGGATGGCGGGTATCCAAAAGGAGTCATGTCTCTGGTATAACCCGGCGTACAGTGGCTGTAGATAGCATTTCTATCCTTCATTCCTTCCCTACTAATTTTATCCGCATGAGTATCGTTCGTTTTTGCTAAGACGCATACATTAGCTTCACATGCCTCAGTAACGATTCTAGACAGAAAATCGGAAAAAGTTCTTAGATTCACCTTCTTTTTGGCGCTCTTGAATCGCACCCATTCTCGTTTATCTGCGGCCGGCAGCTTGTCCAATAGACTTTGTAACAGCAACGGATTGACCAGATGCTGCTTCTAAGTGGCTCCACGGCATTCCCGAATGGAATAAACGTCTCTAATTTTTCAGCTTTCGGAGAATCCAAGTGGTTCACTTTCTCTAAGTGGAATTGCAGGAGCTGCTCCGGTCGCCCAAAAAGTTGTCGTAGCTTTTCGATCACTTTCGGAACCGACTTTGGCAGCAGCAACTGTCCTCGTGCACTTTCCAAGGCCGGTCCTCTGAGGCATTCCTGCAGTCGAGCAAGGTTCTCAATATTATTGTACCCACAAGCGTTATTCGACGCTTCGTAGCTACCTACGAACAATGGCCACTCTTCAGGCCTTCCAGAAAATATAGGAAATTTTCTAGAAAGTCCATTACGCGCAGCTTAATGCACCTTCGTGGGTCCTGCTGGTTCTCGCCCCAGCCCGTTTGACCCAACTTTCGTGGAACCTTTCCGCTTGTTGTCTCTCTCCAATTTATCTTTTTTATCCGGTTCTTCTTCGGTTTCTGCATCGGATTCTGATCCGGATTGCTCACATTATGGTCTTGGTGCGACCATTCTTCTTCACCTTCTTCTTCTTCTTCTCTTCTTCTTCTTCTCTTCTTCTTCTTCTTCTTCTTCTTCTTCTTCAGATTCAGGTTCCCGTTTTTTTCTTCCACTTAAACCCTCCTTTGATAAGGATGATTCTTGTCTCTTCTGCAGCGCCAGTGTCTTTACCTATTTCTTGGATTCTTCTCTCTCCAGCTTTGTCTTCTCCTTGCCGACAGCATTCTTCTTCTTCAATTCCATCATCTTTAGCCAAAACTGTTCTAAAAAATCTAAACAGATGACACTGAATGAACAATTTGACGGCACAATACACGGTTCGAGGCCGCATCTCTCCATCCTCGAATGCGCCCCACGCTCGCCAAGTCGTTTTGCACCTGGTCTGCCCACCTCGATCGCTGCGCTCCACGCCGTCTCGTACCTGCCGGATCGGAAGGGAACACCATCTTTGCAGGGTTGCTGTCCGGCATTCTTGCAACATGCCCTGCCCATCGAACCCTTCTGACTTTAGTTACCTTCTGAATTCTGCGTAGATCTGGGCGAGCTCATGGTTCATTCTTCGCCGCCACACACCGCCAAAGCTGGTCCTAAGCACCCGTCTCTCGAATACTCCGTGTGCTTGCAAGTCCTCCTCGAGCATTGTCCGTGTTTCATGTCCGTAGAGGATTACCGGTCTTATCAGGGTCTTGTACATGACACATTTGGTGCGGTGGCGAATCTTTTTTGACCGCAGTTTCTTCTGGAGCCCGTAGTAGGCCCGACTTCCACAGATGATGCGCCTTCGTATTTCACGACTAACATTGTTATCAGCCGTTAGTAAGAATCCAAGGTAGACAAATTCCTTGACCACCTCGAAGGTATCCCCGTCTATCGTAACACTGCTTCCCAGGCGGGCTCTGTAGCGCTCGGTTCCGCCCACAAGCATGTAATTTGTCTTTGACGCATTCACCACCAGTTCAACCTTCGTTGCTTCACGTTTCAGGCGGGTGTACAGTTCTGCCACCTTTGAAAATGTTCGGCCGACAATGTCCATGTCATCCACGAAACAAATAAATTGACTGGATCTGTTGAAAATCGTACCCCGACTGTTACACCCGGCTCTTACACCTTCTAGCGCAATGTTGAACAACAGGCACGAAAGTCCATCACCTTGTCTTAGTCCCCGGCGCGATTCGAACGAACTGGAGTGCTCGCCCGAAATCTTCACACAGTTTTGCACACCATCCACCGTTGCTTTGATCAGTCTGGTAAGCTTCCCAGGGAAGCTGTTCTCGTCCATAATTTCTCATATCTCTACGCGGTCTACACTGTTGTATGTCGCCTTGAAATCAATGAACAGATGTGTTGGGGCCCTCCTTAGCCGTGCGGTAAGACGCGCGGCTACAAAGCAAGACCATGCTGAGGGTGGCTGGGTTTGATTCCCGGTGCCGGTCTAGGAAATTTTAGGATTGGAAATTGTCTCGACTTCCCTGGGCATAAAAGTATCATCGTATTAGCCTCATGATATACAAATGCAAAAATGGTAACCTGGCTTAGAAACCTCGCAGTTAATAACTGTGGAAGTGCTTAATGAACACTAAGCTGCGAGGCGGCTCTGTCCCAGTGTGGGGATGTAATGCCAATAAGAAGAAGAAGAAGAAGAAGAAGATGTGTTGGGACCTGTTATTCATGGCATTTTTGAAGGATTTGCCGTACAGTAAAGATCTGGTCCGTTGTCGAGCGGCCGTCAACGAAGCCGGCTTGATAATTTTCCACGAATCCATTCACTAATGGTGACAGACGTCGGAAGATGATCTCGGATATCACTTTGTAGGCGGCATTAAGGATGGTGATCGCACAAAAGTTCTTGTCGCCTTTCTTGTAGATGGGGCAAATAACCCTTTCCTTCCACTCTCCCACCGGCAGCAGTTCAACTATAATGTATTTAAGTTATATAGAGACTCATATATCTATTGTCAATGCAATCGCAATCGTGATTTCAAAAATCGTTGTCGGCACCTCTATTTATGAGTACCACAACAATGCCTTCCAAATTCATTAAAAAAGTCCCTTTCCGGCTGGAAATAATGATCGCTATCATCATCTCTAGATTGCGTTTGCTAAGTTTCTCATAACCTTCGATAGTTACGCTCGTTTCAATTAGCCAGTCAAAGTATGGAAAACTGGAGAAAATTAATCATCACACAGAGCTGATAGCTCATCAAGGGTCGTCGTCGTCGTCGCCTCCGCTTCATCGAGGGCTGGAGCAGCTGTTTTGCTTCTGTGATAATTTCCTCACTTGTTCATCAGCTAAGTGCTAGAAGGTAGGTACATCCCACCACCTACCTTGTTGCATTCTAGCAACCAGACTTGGCTTGAAAACAATAACCGTGTACATGAACACGATACGAGCGTCGTAATTGACCGTGATTTTTAACGGTTACTGTCTACCGGTGCCGGCGCGGTGGCGTTCGGTGGCATGGCAGCAGCAAGTTCGAGAGCAACAGACAAACTTGTGCTGTGCGTTATGATATCTTGGATATTGCTGCGGAACAGTGTGTAGGCCGCATTCAAATTGATCCAGTTTCCGTATGTATGCGTCGTGCGGCGGTGGTGTGGGTTATGAAAATCAGACGCGGTCAATTCCGCCAAGCATGATCGTTTTCCCCTTGTACGAGTGGCAGTGGGTTCTAGTTCAAGTGCGTGTCGGTGCGTTGTTCTGGTTTACGGTATGATTGGTAGGCCACTTGATTGAACTTGATCAGAAGGTCGATATGACGAAAAACGGGAACCAACAAATCAGCGTAATCAAAATAATAAATTCCGCTATGCAGATTAGGTATTTGAAATCAATTGTGCATTAATTTGTTTCGAGAATGACTATAATTTTTCTTCGCTGGTCACATTATGTACCTACCTACTAATAAAAAGGGCCAAAGCTAGGCACTCGCCAGCACTAACGCTCATAAATTGCCGTATGGGCTACGGTGCACCCTGCGTATAGGAACAGCTCGGAACAGTGGAGTCATAAACAGTCATTTTCTGCATGCTGCAGACGGCTCCAAACCAGCCGGGAGATTGCAGAAAAACTTTGTCCACCCTTTTTTCAAACAGAGTGGTGACTGTACAGTGTACATGTACTGTACAATACACAAACGTAAATATCTATTATGTAGCTGTGCAATATGCAGCTGCAATGTTCGAAACAAATGGAGCAAAGTTTCGCTTTGATAAATCACACGGCGAACGGCGAAAGGGGAGAAACAGGCGGAAAATAAAATACGTTGCAGGCAGGAATTTTCCATTTGGAAGCTCTGCCGAAATTGATGCTCGTTTTGGTTTTCCAGTAGATCGTATTTTGCGGGGATAAAATAGTAGCAGCTCAGGCAGACTTACCCCCCGACAAAGGGTAGGTGTATTAGTTGTGGTCCTAATTTAATAGGGCGATGGTTAATCTAATATATCCACACTTAATGCTTGAGATTTAATTGTACACAAATAGCAAACATATTAATCTTTATGGTGCAGATGAATTTAATCTAAGTTGCTAAATCATATTTTCATTGGGTTATTTTAGTTTGACCTTAAGAGAGACAAGCAAGTTTTGCGACAATGCTACTTCAGAGCGTATTGAATTAATTGATTGTTTATTAGCTTTAGTTCGGTGGCCATTTGTTTATATTTTTATATTGAATGGTTTTTAGGAAAACCAAATATGAGGAGGTCTAATACTAATTTAGTATTTATCTTCATATCTAGTGTTTGTTTGCAATACTGATTCTAGGCTAAGCGAAATTTGAAAAGAAAAAACTTGATATTGGCGTTTATTCATCACAAGAATAATAAAGGTTATGTGAATGCGACATGAATAATTTGATAATCCATAAATGTACAGCGGATCAATAAAAACTAAGGCCCCAACTATCTACATCTCGAATCATCGGATTAAGAAAACAATGTTGCAGAACATCGCTGTTTGACCGCTTCTACCCTATGTTATATGTACATTCGGTATCGTTTGGCATGTTTTGTTCAGCCAACAGCCAAAGTGCTTTATAATTAGAGGGAACCTTCCGTTTTCTCGTTCGTACTCTTATCTTATCTAGAAGCAGTCGCTAATTGGCGTGCGTATGGTGGCACTTGCTGCCGTTGTGTAGTAGGAAATTGACGTTTCGCCCATTTTTTGAAAACATTCGAAGAAACATTCTGAGTATTTACTAGGTGCAGGCTTTTTTTTTAGTAATATAGCTTGCAATAAGACAATCTGTACATTTTATATCGAAACCAGAATGTTTTGGTTTGAATATTCAATGATAAATAGCGAAATTAGCTTTTCATTTAGGGGAGATCCCCCAGCGCCGAACACCTCCCAATACCGGACACTTGCAGAGGTCTCGCCATCATCTTATGTAATACAAAAGGAAGATCATTTAACTACATGCTTCATCAGATTCGTATGTTGTAAACTTAGTGTAAAATTTTAAATTAAACAAAAATGCTCAAAATTTTCGTTTACCTTACTCCAAACAAAGATACGATACACTGAAATCAACTTTTCTTTTTGAGAGTTACAGTTCCACTTGTTTTATAAAAAATTAAACATTCTTCCCAACAAGTTCAAAGTCACACAATACTATACGGAACCGGGATTGATATCTTTCTCAGCACCCATGTACGTGTGGTATTCATTAAGAGGGAGCAAATTCTCACACATTCACTCTTGTATTCTGAGTACCCTTACACACTTATTTTTTACCTGGATCTCAACAAAATGTTAAACTTTTACCGAGATTCGCACAGCCGTGCATTTGGTTTCTGTCAAAGTAGCTGAAAGTCAGCAAATAATTAGCCAAAAATCAGCTTACAAACGTAATTTTTGCCGGAATATCAGTTTTTTGTTTTGCTGGCATACGGCTGTGCGGATTTTTGCCGAGCTGCAGAAATAAAAACAACGTAAAAATTTCCATCTTTGACTTGGGCCCAAGTCAGATTCCTTTCGACTGCGTTTATTTCTTTGTTAAGGTTTCGTCGCCAGAAGATCCTGGAACTGCCTCTGCTGCGGATTCCAACCCAGCGCTTGCTTGCAGATTTCGTCTCCGCTTTTTCGTGGTGTGTGACCGGCCTACCTCCATTCACACTGTGAAGTTGCCGTTAATATCGGTTTTCGATAGAATCGTCGATGGAGATCAGCATTCGGAATCCAGTTGTGAGATCACTAGGCCAGGCCCGAGCTGTAAAATGTTCGATTGATAAATGCAGCACAGATTTCACGTTAAAGTTGAGTATTCGAGGTTTGGTGCATTGCCTCGACCGATTGGATCTCCATATTCTAAGTTGATCCGCCGCCCGACGTTAGCTGGCTTTGAGGATATCGAAGGTTTTCGATCTTCTCCGGCTACCGTTGAGTTAGAGTTGTTCACATCCAACGATTTTGTCTTGTTGACGTTGATGAGAGCAGCGTTCGACCAGGCCATTCAGTTTACTCTACATGGTAGAGAGTTTTTTTTTGGTAGAGTGATGTTGGGTTAGTAGAGCAGTATTGTCATCTGGGTCGAGGTCGTTTGATTGCTCGATTACTATGGGCAACAGTAACAGAGATATAGTACATCCATTCTTGCCTCACTCGTTTCTTGCCTTGCATTCTTGCCTCAGCGTTTCCATTGTGTAGCACTCTGGATTTTGTCTGCATCTGCCTTGCTTCTAGGGACGACCTACAGTGTTTCGTGATTCAGATGATCGAAGGCTTTTCCATGGCCAATCAGTGCCAAATGAAGGGACTCTTGAAATTCATTGACCTGATCCAGGATGATGCAAAGCGTGACAGTATGGTTCTCACATGATTGTTCGGGGGTGTAATCCTGCCTGCTGCTGTCAGAGAATTATCAACATTTCCCTATATCCGAATTGGGATAAGTCGTCAAAACTTGAAGAAGTTGTTCGCAGTGGTCGAGCCAACGTTTCAGCTGATCATTTTTTTTTATTCTTTATTTAGGTGTTTTTTTAATTCTAAATAAAGAATACAAAGCTGATAAGTGACTGACATGCCGCGTCTTTCTCTGGCATCCACGGATGTGTCCTTGCTTCTATCAGACATCGTAAAATATCGTGGAGAAGGCGAATTTAGCTGGTTGCTGCGGCTGGAAGTCCACCCGCCACCCGCTTTTCCCGTCTGCCGCCAGCAGCGTTTGACTTACTTCTCTAGAGCCGCAGGACTGGTTGGCAGGACTAGTATTTGGCTGCTAAGGAAATGAGTATGTATGTATGTATGTGTACAAACTAACCCCCACTGTCTGGCAGTGATGTTATGTAAGAAAGCTGTCTGTTTAACAGTCAGATTTAATCCGGGAGTTAGAAAGTGTTAGCTCTACTGCAGCTCCAGTGACCCATTTCAGAGTGCCTGGTATTTCATGTCCACTCCGAGGTCACTATCACTAACAGTAAGCCCCGCCTGTTTATGCTACCGTTTATCAAATGGATAAAGGTATCATAATCAAACTTCCGGATGCAAAATATACATAATATATTTTGTAGACTGGCCCAGATTAGTATGGGGAGAAAAAAATGTTGTCGAATTCCACGGGGCACCCCCCAGAATTGTGTCTTTGGGTGAGAAAATCAATCTCTGAAAATTTCAGCTCAATCGCTTGTTGCATAAGCTGGCGCATTTGATTTGAAGTTTGTATGGGGATTTCAGCCAAAATGTATAGGAAAATACACCTCCGTCACTCATTCGATCTGGAAATTGGTTCTGATTACTCGATTGACCTCAGAATTGCAAAAACGGCAGTTGGTATGCTACAGAACAATTTCACAGAACATTGCATGATGATTAAATGAACTTTTATATAGTTTTCGGCTGATTTATTAGGAGCTGATTTGTGTATTTTGGATTTTGATCAAATCGCATCAGCCAAAACCTATATAAAAGTTCATTTAATCATCATACAATGTTCTGTGAAATTGTTCTGTAGCATACCAACTGCCGTTTTTGCAATTCTAAGGTCAATCGAGCAATCAGAACCAATTTCCAGATCGAATGAGTGACAGAGGTGTATTTTCCTATACATTTTGGCTGAAATCCCCATACAAACTTCAAATTAAATGCGCCAGCTTATGCAACAAGCGATTGAGCTGAAATTTTCAGAGATTGATTTTCTCACCCAAAGACACAATCCTGGGGGGTGCCCCGTGGAATTACACAACTTTTTGTTTCCTGGGCCAGTCTAATATTTTGAATCCAGCGTGCATCTAGTAGAATTCATTATACATATATTTTTAAATAGTTGTTGTATCTTACCATTTACCATGTTCCTGTTCCTCACTTTTATTTACTGGTGATCCTTCTCGTTTTTAACGCATTCGTCGAGCTGAGTCGATCGGTATATAAGAATCTGCTTCCTATCGAAATTTTGTTTTTGAAACAGTATTTAGCCTTTACGTATTATACGTGTATGCAGTGTATACACTTTGTGTACGAGAAAGGTAAAAAGGTAATGTAATGAATTCCGCAATAAATTTAAAATAAAATGTGTCAATGGGATTCCGTGAATTACTCATTCTTGTTTTTGATTCATATTACTTACTAATTGCTTATAAATACCACAGTAGAACGTTTACTATAATGATGGTGATTTCTGAGTTAGATTTTGTCTTTTTCCTAGAGTTTTATAACATTTTCTTATATACCTTACGTTTTATATCATAAACTTGTATGTAACGTTCTTCAACAACATACTATTCGTTCAAGTGACGATCGTTTAACATTTGACTTCTGTAGGACATGAGTGCGTTACGCATTCCTCTCCGAAAGTGATCCTAGGAAACAGGGTTTGTGTTGGTTTGTGTATTCAAAATGACCGCACAATTAACATATGCTAAATTGTTGACCGGGGGCTCCGAACATTGAATTATGTATTCAAAGACAAATAAATGGTAATCGAAAAAGTCTAACTTAAACGTTTAATATACTTGAACGACGACGAGTTAGTGTTGAAACTCGTTTGTTCAACACATATTGGGACATTTCGCTCTAATTGACTCACGATCTACTACATAAAATACAGTACAATGTCTAAGAAAAAGTGTACTCACGTCACCATATGCCCTTATTTATTTATTTATTTATTTATTTATTTATTACATCAACAGACTTGATACAGCCCCAATGATGGTTTAAAAAAAATATATATATCGTTATCCTTATGGGACTTACAACCCACTGTATATAAACTAAGAATGGCATCCGGACACTTCATTCCAAGTCTTTTGATGACTCCTCTTCACGATTGTTGAAGGCTGCATGATTTCAGGATACGTCCAATTGATCAATAACGCCATTACTCTCTAAAACAAGCTAGAACTTTGGCCATAAAACATGAACCTGGCTATCGGTCTATGGCTTTGCGCTTGCATACGAATCTGTAAAATTTTAAAATTTGAGAAAATTTTGACGCACGAAACAAACTTGTTTACACTTGAGCACGACTTGCTTCGATCTCCAATTCTTTGGCTGCTAAGGAAATGAATCAACTGAAAATGGAGACGGAGACTCAAGAAGGCGTAATAACGGCGGCGCTGACTACTGACTACGCATTGCTCGGATTCAGCGGCGGGAACAGAGGCTCGGGAAGCGAATCAACATAGACCGACTAGAAGATCCAGCGGTGAAGAGATTGTTCGTTAAAGAACTTGGAACTCGGGTAGCAGTAGTTTGCAGCAACCAAAGATTATTGTCACAATTACTTACTGACTTGAACAGCTGAAATGTTGGTACGAGCACTTCAAGCAGCCTCAGATAGTGTTCTTCAGAAAGCAGCCATCGGAAGCATGAAATCTAAAGGGCCTATGCTGTTTGTGCGAATGCTGTATCAACTATTATGCAATATTTTGCCCCGCTCCGCATCAACCTAAAGTAGGTCAATCTGTTGGAAGTGTCCTTTTATTTGCTATTCATTACCTATGGAAAGGGATTTCTGTAGTCTAAATCACGAAAATCTATGTGGCTCCCAGGGATGCAACGCCATTCGGATAGTCGCCGATATAAGGCAAGGATGCATTTCTCGCTTAAATTTTCAAAAGAACCTAAGTAACATTTTTTTCATGAATTAATTTGAGTACTGCAATCAAAAGCTTTCATGTTTTTCTGTTGATTGCGCTATTCAAATTAAATCATGAAAAAAATGTTACTTAGGTCCTTTTGAAAAGTTAAACGAGATTTCATCACCACTGTTCAGCGTAATCGAAAAGATCACGGTGGGTGTAATTGACCGTGTACCATACCTTGAGCTGCCTTGGCAGTTTACACTGGTGGAAATAAGTATAAAGACAAGCTCGGTTTCCTTACAAAATGGCCATGTTGGGAGGTAAATACATGTATCTCGATTCTTAGCGATTCAACTGGGCTGATGTTTTGCCAGCAGGCCTAAAATGACTTGAATTTTTGCCTTTCTCGTTATTCAATGAATGTTACATTTATGCATATATGTATTCTGCTTATACGCGTTTCTGTTGGAAATAATTATTAAGTCAGGCTTGTTGTATGGAGCCCCATATGAAAAATTAATGATGTCTTTATAATAATTTTCAGATTCGGAGGTCCCAATCAATAGATTTCTGTTATCTGTTCACTCAAAGATTGAAAGCTCAAGTTGAAAACAGGTGCCTAGTAAAATTTTATCCAAATCAAATCGCTACGAATCGAGATTTCGATCCTCAAACATGATGAAAATGTATAAAAATCATTATTTCCGGTGGTATATTGTTGTGGAACATCTAGACGACTCTGATTGGGCTAATGATGACGAAACGCTGTACTAGGACTGTAACGCTCTTTTATGCAGAGTATGCTCAACAATACGGTCATGTTTCTTTGCGGCGGGTCTCATCATCAACGTCAGCGGGACCAGGTGGTTGTGTGTCGAAGGGAACAGCCCCTCAAACTTTTCAGTAGCAGGGTGATCGGAGGATTTCAATGTCTTGATAGTCTGCTATCATCAGATGGCGAAATCGCCATCGACATGGAAGCACGAGTCAGAAAAACTGGGGCTTACTTCACGAGTTTTTAAAATCTTTGGAGACCCAACCGGATTTTTCCACGCACCAAAGTTCTAAAGTACTACTCTATCATGAAATGTGTTGTGTATGGGCAAAGATAACTAATTCGGACGGCCATACAGCTGGGTATCGTGTGCTGAGCAACAAAAAGCCACCAAACAATAGATGTTTGAGAACGTGGATGGAAATGAGTCGGCCGGCAATGGAACTGAGGACGAAATCTGTAAGCAAGAATCCCTTTAATATTCGTGATCTGATATGATATAAAATATTTATGTCAAAAGAGATATATGCTCGAGTTTTCACTTAAAATACTCTTGGTTACAAATTTATGGTCTGTAAATGACATACTTCGTGCCAAGATAAAAAGAATGATGCATAATGTTCAAAGCTTTAAGCTCAGATCTGGTTTCACGATGCTCAGCGCACCCCCACACGTCGTGCTTGATATCTTGCTAATAACTGCCGCAGGCGCAGAAATTACTTTCGGAACATGTGTGCATTTAGCGGTTAGTAATTAGACATCAGGAGGGAAAGTGCTACGTACGTACCATCTATGGTAGGGTGCAGATGGCGGATGGAGGAGGCGAATGAACCACGAGTTGCATCGGCTGTTCACACCGCGGACGACTACGATGGGCCGGGCACGTAGTCAGAATGTCGAATAGTAATTCGGTGAAAATGGTTTTTGACAACGATCCGACGGTCACAAGAAGGCGAGGTGCACAGCAAGCAAGGTGGATTGATCAGGTGGAGGACGATTTACGGAGCCACCGTAGACTGCATGGTTGGCGACGTGCAGCCATGGACCGAGCTGAATGGAGAAGACTTTTGTGTATTGCACAGGCCACTCCGGCCTTAGTCTGAACAAATAAATAAATTGAATAAAAATTAGACATCAGTCGACACATGGTTCGAATAAAATCACGTCCCATATTCAAACTTTCGAACCATGGCCTCTTCGATACCTGTGGGAGAATAGAAGACAGCCATATATATGGGTAGATTCAGATTCAGATTACTAAATGATTACTAAATGATCAAAAACATCCTTGCCTGGAGGCCACTTCAGTTTTGTCTGTCAGTAAAGTACCTTCTCGATTATTGCCCATGACGAGAGGTGGCGCAGCTTCTATTCGCATGTTATTGACAATCTCATAAAACCTCCGCATATCGTTCTGCGCCATGCTATCTTTTGTCTCAGTAATCTCTCGTTCTTCATACGTTTTTTTTGTTTTGTGGATTCGTTTTTCGGCTGCTCTTGCCTCAAGGTACAAGTTGTTTCTATTCAACCGGGTACCTGACACCAACCCCTAGGAGCATGCATATTCCACATAGGTTCTTCTTCTTCTTATTGGCATTACATCCCTACACTGGGACATAGCCGCCTTGTTAACTGCGAGGTTTCTAAGCCAGGTTACCATTTTTGCATTCGTATATCATGAGGCTAACACGATGATACTTTTATGCCCAGGGAAGTCGAGACAATTTCCAATCCGAAAATAGCCTAGACCGGCACCAGGAATCGAACCCAGCCACCCTCAGCATGGTCTTGCTTTGTAGCCGCGCATCTTACCGCACGACTAAGGCGATAGTCACAATCAAGTTGCTGTAACCATTTTTGTCTGACTTGTGCTGCCCGGTACATCCGGCTTCTGGCACCGTTCTTCTCGTATGTCAACCTCTGACACTCCACATAGTAACGATTTTTTTTTGTCACGGTGACTGCATTTATCCGTTTGTCGAGCTCCTAGCGGTAGGTCATCGGAGTTTTTTTAGTTGAATCTTTTTTAACATTCACACCAACCTTCTCCACAGCCAAAAAAGATCAGTCGTGAAGGTTCATTTAGTATCCTGACATTTCAGGTACCGTGTTGCCAAAAGTACCCATTCAGTTTTTATGGCTTGCAAAAATCTTCACAGCCGTGTGCCCAGCAAAACAAAAACTGGTGCCCGGCAAAAATAACGAGCCGAGCATTCTGACAAATGTGGCATATAAGAAGGTGCTGATTAAGTGTATTCAAGCCTTCTTATATACCACATTGATCAAAATGCTCGGAACGGTGGGTGCAATTGACCTCCACAAACGTCAAATTAGACTAACCCGCAGGCAAGCTGGCGGCCTTTACCGCTCGCGGAAAACTGGATACTTAGCTGGCAGTATTTTGTCACCGGTCGACTCGTGGAAGCCTGATACGGGAACTTGTGAGGAACAGAGCTTGAGCTTGATTGACTGCCCGTAGTTGCTACTCCATTATGATCAGATCAGCTGTTCTTGCACAGGAGGGAACCAACAGATGTTTACTTGGGACTAGCACACATCTTCAATGTACAAGTACTGGTGATCTCATTTGTTAGGTCATACTGGCGCCTGCCACGTCAGAATGCAAGTCAATGTAGGGAAGGGAAGGAAATGATGATGCAAGCTACGAGTTCATGCCGAATTTGTTGGAATTTCTGGGTTAGGTTCAAGAGGATGCCGGTCGCGTTAATTTTGTGCTCCGCAAAATAAATGTGTTTTTGTTAATTTTGAAAGTTATAATTCGGTGAAAAAGTGATGATTCGGAAGATAAATGTCCCAATATTCAAATAAAAGTGGATGTCTGCAATACATTCGAGTGCCGGCCCAAGTGATAGTGGATTACGAAGAATGTTCGCTGCTCAGTTTTTTTTTTCATTTTTCTTGCATTGTCTCGTCGTGAAAGGTGCGCCAGTGTTAGCGGAAATATTTTTATAAAATTAAAGTGCAGTGGAGCGACATGTATTGTGCTGCCTATGCTCCAAAGACCTTGAGAAACGGGGTCTGCTCAAACATATCCGATTGTCAGAAATATCTCCGTAGCAATACTGGAGATCCAGAGAACTCTTAAACTCAGCAACGAAGCTCAAGAAAGCAGACAACTCCGGTGAGATTTTTCCATGTATTCATTTTATATTGCAATTGAAAGATTTTATTCATCGATCGCATTAACATTCATTTTCATCTTCTAACAAAAAATATAAATACCACCCAACAAGATACATAAGTTCTAAACATAAACATAAACCAAACTGGCAACTATGTTACTAAGCTAATGCTCCGTGTTCCAAGTGTTCCTGTTTCCAAGCTTTTGTAGCTTTTGAGTTTTTCCAACAGATGGCGCAAAACAATGAAAGTTTATGATGAAAGTTTGAGCTGGAGATGGCCAACGGTTTAACACTTACTACACTACGGATAGTGGGAGCATCTTCATGATAATAATATTATATTTTCAATCTTTCTTATTTGTTTATGTTTTATTTCAGCATTAGTCATATATTTCCCATTAAATTTCACACATTTTCTGTATGTTCTCTTATAATCTACCTATCTTGCTATCTCTCTAATGAAAGAGATTTTTTTAAGCTTCATTAGAGTGATTTTTTAAATTTGATATTAAGTTCATCACTGCATGCACGAGAAAGGCACAAACAACGCTAGTATATCAATCAGGGTTTTCATATATACAAATTCTTTCACTATCATGTTTTTTATATGTTCGTATATTCACTGCGTCACATTTCCACATTCTTAAAATCTCATATTTTTACATAATTTTATAATTTCATAAATTCGTATTTTATATTTTTATACTTTCATATTTTCAGGTTGTTTTCATAGTTCATAGTTCCATAGTGTCATATTATCATGTTTTTATTTTTCATATTTTTATGGTCGCATATTTTATACTTTCATATTTCTATAGTTCAATATTTTTGTATTATAATATTTTCATATTCCTTTATTCATACTTTTCTATTTTTTATATGCTATAAACATTAACCATCAAATTGTAATGTTTCTATATTTTCATATTTTTTTTTTTTTAAATTTTCAAGTTTTCATATTTTAGTATATTTATTTTTGAATACATCCATATTTCCACTTTTCCGTATTACCGTATTGTTACATTATTTCATATTTTCGTATTTAGGTAGGGGGAATGACGGCTTTGGCGGGTTTTGTTCTATTGTTGGCAGGGGTTTTTTTATGACTGACAAGGCTCAAATTTGGCCTAAGCATTCTTTGCATATCAAAGAATATTGTGGCCAAATTTCATAAAATTTGGGCAACAAAAACCCCCCTGCCAGTAGTGGAGCGGGACCTGCCAGGGCCGTCTTTCCCCCTATACATATTTTTTAATTTTTCTATTTTTATAATTTCATTTATTTATATTTAATATTTTTATATTTATATATAATATCATATTATCATGTTTCCCATTTTCTTAACTTCATATTTTTATAACTTTATATTTATGTATTGTCATATTTTCGTATTATTGAATCTTCGTATTTTTTCATGTATTTATATTTACACATTTTCATGTTTTTATAGTTACATAATTTTATATTTTGTCATTAGGTTTTATTCAAATACTTTTATTTTTTCATATTTAAATTTTTTCAAATTTCAAATTTCAACGTTTTTTTCTTTACTTATTCTTAATATTTCCATACATGTTCTTAAATTACCACGGAGCTCCATATATTTTAAATAATCTCACATAACAATTTATAAACAATCATCTTGTCAGAAACGATTTGTTAAGAAAATTATTTTGAGATTTTTAGTGAAATGTCTTTACCTAACCAAATGACAATTATTGATCTTCACTTTCAGAAACATTGGGTGCTGACGAAGATTCTGAAGCTGAAGCGGATTCTGAACATCACCTTTCACAATATCAATACCAATAAAAATATAATATTTACGCTTTTTCGCCAAGAAAAGCACCCCTAATAACCCATCCAAACTCCAACTCCAGATACCTATGAAGGTCGCGCGAGTTCTCCGCATCTTCTTAAGTAGGTATCTAATCAACACTTCCCACCCAAATCCCCACTGATCGTAAGGACCTGGCCAGGTGTTGAACAAAGGGATCGTTAAATGAAAAACATGCCAAGCCCCAGGCTGTTTTTCTGGCGCATCTAACGTCCCTATCGACAGCCAACCCAGGATAGTGTGCGGTCAGATATGCTATGCTATGCTATGCTATGCTATGCTATGCTATGCTATTTCTGGGTTAGGTTCAAGAGGCAGAGGTCTGTCTTGGTTAACGAGCTTCCAATGTGATAGATAGGAGAAGGCAACTGATGGAATTTCTAATTGGATGTAGGAAACGAGCTCTATAGTTCATTTCCAATTCTAGCAAATTACTGAGAAATATAGAGAATGATACAAAGTAGGAGAATGGAACGGACCTGGGATTGAACCCACGACCTCCTGCGTATGAGGCAGAAGAAGTAGCCATATGACTACCAAGCCCGCTTATGGGAACTTGTGAGGAACAGAGCCAAAAAACAAGGCAGTTTTTCTTCTTATACTTCTTCTTATTGGTATTACATCCTCACTGGGACATTGTCGCCTCATAACTCGAGGTTTCTAAGCCAAGTTACCATGTTGTAATATAATGAGGCTAATATGACGATACTTTTATGCCCAGGGAAGTCGAGAAAATGCCAAACCTTAAAATGTCGTAGACGGGATCGGTAATTGAATCCAGCCACCTTCAACATGGGTGTTGAAGTCGCGCATGTTATCGCACGGTTAAGAAAGGCTCCCATTATGGTGGTTCAAAAAATCCACAGCGCTCATCTGATTCTTCATCATGTTCTGAGTGTCCTCTGAAAATTTGAGCTCATTTGGATTAAAACTGATTTAGCACAAGCCGTTTCAAGTTTGCATGCAAATTAGTATGGGGAAATTTATTTTTTTATTATACCGATATTACCGATAATGACGCTTCCCCATTAAGCGCAGGGTAAAATTAAACCTATATGACTAAAAGGAATACTCAATAGCTTTCACCCAGTGAAAACTGCATCTTAATCGAGCGCTGTGGAGCAAAATCGATTTTTTTTAACCACCCTAGCTCCCATACAACAAGGCAGTTACAATTGGAATTCCTCATCCTATCCTATGTATTGCTTGATAACTTCACACGAACTCGTTTGCTTTCGGTGAGACGATTCAGAAGATGACCTGCTTTAGTACTTTGCAGGCCGCATTTAATATAGCGATTACTGGACAACTTGTTGTAGATTTGAGGTTATAACCTCTACTGTGTCGAATCAATCATTATTTACTATTTAGATACTTGTTTATTGAAAATTAATCCTTAGCTTCCGTGAAATCATACTCAATTAGCTAATGCTACTATGTTCAAGGCTCCGTTCAAATAATTTGAAATTTGAGTTTATTTTGCATAAATCATATTGAAACAATTCTCCCCTGTACAAGCCAGAGCCCCGACAGAAATAGAATAACATCGAACATAAAATCGAGCTCTTGGCTCGCGTTTAATATTCATAAACTATCCGTACCGCTGTTGTGCCTATCGGTCGAACGAATTGGCCTTTGCTGAGAGAAGCCAGCCAACGTAGGTCCGTCCGATAGCTGCGGACCACACCAGCAGCAGTGATCCAGTTTGCGAATAAATATTCGCCTGCATAAATGTTTTCCTCGGTGTTGGTAGTTATCTGGTGAGATTAACAACGGGCGGTAAGACAAAGGACACAGGCGACGGCGTAACGGTGAGAAAGGTCAAGGTGATACATGCGTCAAGTACATTTTGTGCTGACTCCGTCCATCCTGACCACACTCACCAAACTTACAGTAGTTTTACACACGAAAATGATTGGCATAATTACATTACTTTAGAAATTATATGTCGCAAAAAGTATTGTCATCTGTTGCAGCAGATGACCTATCATCTTACTCAAGGGTCAGGTTAAATTGGTGTTTTCCATAATATGTATGCAAGAAATGATGTGAAGAGTATGCTTTATCGGTAGTTCGCCCTAACAACGTTGATGGCAGCAAAGATGAAGCATCGCATTTACTGGGGCTTCCGCTGAATAAATGGAGAACAATATACCAACATCAGCCTGGGGTAAGCCGCAAGGTAACAACAGGTCTCCACTGTCAACGCTGCTACTGCTGTGAGAGACTCCCCATTGATTTTCCTGTTTCCGGTGTAGGATGAGTGTTTCCAGCGTTGGCAGCACCAGGCCAGGATTGTTCTTTAGCAGTGGGATGGTGTGCGTAGAGCGTAGTAGGCTTGTGCAAGTGTACTCCACGGGGACATGAAGCATTCCCAATTGAGGGTACACGAAAACAAATTAGTACGCATGTGTCATAACCGGATTGGAAAACACAGTGGGCGTGTGGTGTATAAAAGTTTGTCCGAATTTCATAACTTGTTGCAAATTTGTCATATTTCCCAAAATAAAAAAAATCATTTTGTATCCTACAAATGGTTTTTAAACTTATGCTGTTTGTGGTCAACAAGTTATTTTGTTGTTGATATTTTATAACGGCTGGTCAAAAAAATGATCATTTTGTCATCTAGAGATCTGTGATTAGAAACAGAAATCAAATCATGCTTTTAAATATTTTATTATTATTTCGATTTTCATATTGTTTACGGGTGTGCACTCGTCAAATTGTCACCGTTCGGCTCCTCGGCAGGACATACGTATCCAGCGTAAAACACGCCGATTAACAATGTTTAACGGGACTCAACCTTGAATCGTTTTGTGTGTGGGTTAACTCTGCTGCAGTTGAAGCAGGCCGCTTCCAGGCTTCCGTTCGTTGTGCCGAGCACGGTATGAAACGTGCAAAATTTATGCCACCCTTCCTTTGGCCGTCATCACGCACTCCGATCGTTTGTCAACCGGGAACCCATTTGTTGCTGTCGTTCGTTAGTTTGTAGCTACGCTCGTCAGGTTGATGAAGCATTGGAACTGGACCGCCAGGATAAGCGACTTTGCGGTTGTGGCTTTGTTTTGCGGTTCTATTGTTTTGCCAGCAAACAATAAACTGTAAGGAAGGTCAGTTATCATGCAATTGATGTTTGTCCTGTCCATTCTACCAGATGTACAGCATCGTTCCTTTTAATTGGTTTAGTTCGGTAGCGGTTACGGAAATGCAGACGATAATGGATTGCAGCTATTTTTGGATTGGCTGAACAAATGCCTAGGTTTTGGACACATCAATGTTAAAAGTTTTAATTTTAAGAAGCAGAAGTTTTTTTTTCATACATTAGGATTATTGCTGGAATTCCAAAATACATCTACATTATTATTTATCTTTACTGCTTTTAAAGGAATTTTACGTTTCTAGATTACATTTTTAATCGCTTAATTAAATATAATATGGACGAAAATTATTTGAAGTCGAATATGTTAATCAAACTTTAGAATACATTTTTATCAAGGCTGAATTCTTTAAGATTTTGTTGTGGCTTCAGAGTCCGGCTTGTGTCCGACAATACATGAGTTCTCGAATATTCTGCAATATTGTTTGGCCCTTGGGGCGGTTGTCTGATTGGTCTTACTTTTTTACCGGGATCTTAGCAATTTGTTCAACTTTTACCGAGATTCGCACAGCCGAGCCCCAGCAAACATGTTTTTCGCCAAGATATCTGTCAAAGTTGCTTTTTCCCCGTAACGCTGGGTAGACACCTTTGCGTGGTGTGTTACGGTGTAAGATCTACCACGGTCATATTGTCAGCTACTGGCAAATCCTGACCCAATGAATACCTTCCCCAATATCCAACCCCGTGGTACTTATGAGGGTGTCGTTGAGTCGGGGGCCTCTCGTTAAGTAAGTACTACACCAACATTTCCTTCCTCTCCCAAGTTACGGTGAAGATGGGCGTGGCCAGGAGTAGTAATCCTCATGCTTTTGTGATTTTTATCCTAGACTAGTTGACCCGGCAGACGTTGTCCTGCATAGTAGGTGAAATGCGGGTTGTTAACTGCCCATACGAAATTCTCATACAAATCTTTATTTTCGTTTTTCATAATTTACTCAACATAACTAATAATTTTCGCATGAGGAAATATCATATAAACCCGTCGGAAACTATAACGAAAGTAACTGCTGAAGGAATGAAGAAAATCCGTCCAGCCGTTTTCGAGTTATGCGGATACGAACACAGACCATTTCATTTTCACCCACCCACCTTGATTTCTTTCCGAAGATTTTCCCAAGGAAATTCCGAAGAATTTCCCAAGGAAATTCCAAAGAATTTCCCAAGGAAATTCCAAAGAATTTCCCAAAGGAAATTCCAAAGAATTTCCCAAAGGAAATTCCAAAGAATTTGCCAAAGGAAATTCCAAAGAATTTCCCAAAGGAAATTCCAAAGAATTTCCCAAAGGAAATTACAAAGAATTTCCCAAAGGAAATTCCAAAGAATTTCCCAAAGGAAATTCCAAAGAATTTCCCAAAAGAAATTCCAAAGAATTTCCCAAAGGAAATTCCAAAGAATTTCCCAAAGGAAATTCCAAAGAATTTCCCAAAGGAAATTCCAAAGAATTTCCCAAAGGAAATTTCAAAGAATTTCCCAAAGGAAATTCCAAAGAATTTCCCAAAGGAAATTCCAAAGAATTTCCCAAAGGAAATTCCAAAGAATTTCCCAAAGGAAATTCCAAAAAATTTCCCAAAGGAAATTCCAAAGAATTTCCCTAAGGAAATTCCAAAGAATTTCCCAAAGGAAATTCCAAAGAATTTCCCAAAGGAAATTCCAAAGAATTTCCCAAAGGAAATTCCAAAGAATTTCCCAAAGGAAATTCCAAAGAATTTCCCAAAGGAAATTCCAAAGAATTTCCCAAAGGAAATTCCAAAGAATTTCCCAAAGGAAATTCAAAAGAATTTCCCAAAGGAAATTCGAAAGAATTTCCCAAAGGAAATTCAAAATTTCCCAAAGGAAATTCCAAAGACTTCCCAAAAGGAAATTCCAAAGATTTCCCAAAGGAAATTCCAAAGAATTTCCCAAAGGAAATTCAAAAGAATTTCCAAAGAATTTCCCAAAGGAAATTCAAAGAATTTCCCAAAGGAAATTCCAAAGAATTTCCCAAAGGAAATTCAAAGAATTTCTGAGCAAATTTCAAAGAATTTCGAGGAAGTTACAAAGAATTTCGCAAAGGAAATTCAAAGAATTTCCCAAAGGAAATTCAAAGAATTTCAAAGGAAATTCCAAAGAATTTCGAGCAAATTTCAAAGAATTTCGAGGAAGTTTCAAAGAATTTTCGAGGAAATTACAAAGATGTTCCCAGGAAATTACAAAGAATTTTCGGAGGAAGTTACAAAGAATTTCTCAAAGGAAATTCCAAAGAATTTCCTAAAGGAAATTCCAAAGAATTTCCCCAAGGAAATTCCAAAGAATTTCCCAAGCAAATTTCAAAGAATTTCCCGAGGAAGTTACAAAGAATTTCCCGAGGAAATTACAAAGATGTTCCCCAGGAAATTACAAAGAATTTTCCGAGCAAATTCCAAAGAATTACCAGGAAATCCAGGAAATTACAAAGAATTTCCCGTGGAAATTACAAAGAATTACCAAGAAATCCAGGAAATTACAAAGAATTTCCCGAGGAAATTACAAAGAATTTCCCGAGGAAATTCCAAAGAATTTCCCGTGGAAATTTCAAAGAATTTCCCAACGAAAATTACGCGCACATTTAAATTAATTATGGATGTTAGAAAATGGATGTCTTGCTATAGCAGTCAAGTACAGTAGACGTTCGATAACTGCAAGTCTTTTAAGGTCACTCCTCACGGAATCCAAGTTTCAAAGTGCTCGAGTTTGCGGGGGCACACCACTCGATACCGAAGCAACGCACAACTGTCATTTTTATTTTTTCACGCATGCTGCGACGCAGCAAAGCTAAATCAACACAAATGACAGTTGTGCGCCGCTTTTGTATCGAGGCTATAGCACGACATCCATTTTCTAGCATCCATAATTAATTTAATTAATTGTTTTTTAACTGCAATTTGATAGTTGCAACAGTTTTGCAGTTATCGGACCGCTAAACTTCAAACTGATGTCAAACTCAATGACAGCTGCATTGTGGTGCACACTTTTCTTGCTCTGCCGCAGTATGATTAACCCTAAGCTGCTGTCCTGAGCAAATACCGAAGAATTTCCCAAGGAAATTCCAAAGAATTTCCCAAAGGAAATTCCAAAGAATTTCCCAAAGGAAATTCCAAAGAATTTCCCAAAGGAAATTCCAAAGAATTTGCCAAAGGAAATTCCAAAGAATTTCCCGAAGAAAATTCAAAGAATTTCCCGAAGGAAATTCAAAACATTTCCCAATGAAAATCAAAAGAATTTCCCAAAGGAAATTCAAAGAATTTTCCAAAGGAAATTCAAAGAATTTCTCAAAGGAAATTCAAAGAATTTTCCAAAGGAAATTCAAAGAATTTCCCAAAGGAAATTCAAAGAATTTCCCAAAGGAAATTCAAAGAATTTCCCAAAGGAAATTCTAAAGAATTTTCCAAAGGAATATCCAAAGAATTTCCCAAAGGAAATTCCAAAGAATTTCCCAAAGGAAATTCCAAAAAATTTCCCAAAGGAAATTCCAAAGAATTTCCCAAAGGAAATTCCAAAGAATTTCCCAAAGGAAATTCCAAAGAATTTCCCAAAGGAAATTCCAAAGAATTTCCCAAAGGAAATTCCAAAGAATTTCCCAAAGGAAATTCCAAAGAATTTCTCAAAGGAAATTCCAAAGAATTTCCCAAAGGAAATTCCAAAGAATTTCCCAAAGGAAATTCCAAAGAATTTCCCAAAGGAAATTCCAAAGAATTTCCCAAAGGAAATTCCAAAGAATTTCCCAAAGGAAATTTCAAAGAATTTCCCAAAGGAAATTCCAAAGAATTTCCCAAAGGAAATTCCAAAGAATTTCCCAAAGGAAATTCCAAAGAATTTCCCAAAGGAAATTCCAAAGAATTTCCCAAAGGAAATTCCAAAGAATTTCCCAAAGGAAATTCCAAAGAATTTCCCAAAGGAAATTCCATAGAATTTGCCAAAGGAAATTCCAAAAAATTTCCCAAAGGAAATTCCAAAGAATTTCCCAAAGGAAATTCCAAAGCATTTCCCAAAGAAAATTCCAAAGAATTTCCCAAAGGAAATTCCAAAGAATTTCCCAAAGGAAATTCTAAGAAATTTTCCAAAGGAAATTCCAAAGAAATTCCCAAAGGAAATTCCAAAGAATTTCCCGAGCAAATTTCAAAGAATTTCCCGAGGAAGTTACAAAGAATTTCTCAAAGGAAATTCCAAAGAATTTCCCAAAGGAAATTCCAAAGAATTTCCCAAAGGAAATTCCAAAGAATTTCCCAAAGGAAATTCCAAAGAATTTCCCAAAGGAAATTCCAAAGAATTTCCCAAAGGAAATTCCAAAGAATTTCCCAAAGGAAATTCCAAAGAATTTCCCAAAGGAAATTCCAAAGAATTTCCCAAAGGAAATTCCAAAGAATTTCCCAAAGGAAATTCCAAAGAATTTCCCGAGCAAATTTCAAAGAATTTCCCGAGGAAGTTACAAAGAATTTCTCAAAGGAAATTCCAAAGAATTTCCCAAAGGAAATTCCAAAGAATTTCCCGAGCAAATTTCAAAGAATTTCCCGAGGAAGTTTCAAAGAATTTCCCGAGGAAATTACAAAGATGTTCCCCAGGAAATTACAAAGAATTTTCGGAGGAAGTTACAAAGAATTTCTCAAAGGAAATTCCAAAGAATTTCCCAAAGGAAATTCCAAAGAATTTCCCAAAGGAAATTCCAAAGAATTTCCCAAGCAAATTTCAACGAATTTCCCGAGGAAATTACAAAGAATTTCACGAGGAAATTACAAAGAATTTCTCGAGGAAATTACAAAGAATTTTCCGAGGAAATTACAAAGAATTTCCCGAGGAAATTACAAAGAATTACCCGAGGAAATTTCAAATAATTACCAAGAAATCCAGGAAATTACAAACAATTTCCCGAGGAAATTACAAAGAATTTCCCGAGGAAATTCCAAAGAATTTCCCAACGAAAATTACGCGCACATTTAAATTAATTATGGATGTTAGAAAATGGATGTCTTGCTATAGCAGTCAAGTACAGTAGACGTTCGATAACTGCAAGTCTTTTAAGGTCACTCCTCACGGAATCCAAGTTTCAAAGTGCTCGCGTTTGCGGGGGCACACCACTCGATACCGAAGCAACGCACAACTGTCATTTTTATTTTTTCACGCATGCTGCGACGCAGCAAAGCTAAATCAACACAAATGACAGTTGTGCGCCGCTTTTGTATCGAGGCTATAGCACGACATCCATTTTCTAGCATCCATAATTAATTTAATTAATTGTTTTTTAACTGCAATTTGATAGTTGCAACAGTTTTGCAGTTATCGGACCGCTAAACTTCAAACTGATGTCAAACTCAATGACAGCTGCATTGTGGTGCACACTTTTCTTGCTCTGCCGCAGTATGATTAACCCTAAGCTGCTGTCCTGAGCTTTCATTAAGAGCAATAGAAACGGATTTCGTCTATCGCGTTTCAAGGATTAAAAGAAAAGATCTGTTGCAGTGGGCTTCTATTTGAAAGTTTTGGAATAAACTCCGAGAGACAAAAGTTCACCGTAGATACAATTTTTTATTAATGAGAACCAATCTAAATATTCTCTGGAAGGAAAACAAAACTCGCGCTTAGTTTCATAGGGGCGTAACTGTATTGATCGATTTAATATTTTGTTAATTTATTTATTTATTTATTGAATCGTCTTCGATGGGTATCGTACAGACTAAAATTAAACTACATTCTTAATCCTAGTTTTGAAACAATGCTTAGAAATATTAAAATCAAACATATCACACACAACGTTGAAATTTCTGAAACAGGAACTTAAAGGGCTGTTATACCCATAATTTGTCAAGTGCATGGGGACAGCGATGAGTGAAGCGTGCCGTAACCTACGACTAGGAGCGATGAGTTGGGTCTCCGAGAGAAGATCCGAGCAATCTATGTATCCTTTGAGGATGTCGTGGACCAATAATCTTTTTAGTTTCAACCGTCTTCTTGACAAAAGTTCAAGATCCACCAGCTGACAGCGAGCAGGATAGTCTGGTAAATTTGCAGGGTCATTCCAATAATAACTCAATTGTTTCAAAAGCTACAAGCGTGATTATTGATTCTGGTGCACGATACAATCATGAGTGCATCATACAATCAACACAAACCATCAAATCAACGAAAAACTAGCGCAATTCGGTACAATAATGAAAAGATAACATCGACGAAGAGAAATTGATCTATACAGTTACGCCCCTAAAAAAAATTCCTTTACTTTGCGAGCGATGTAACTTTTGTAGACGGAAGTTCAATAATCTGAAACAAGTGCAAAGAGTGAACCATTTGAATTCATTTTACCTAGCTTGGCGTTTGCAGGCCGCTAAAGCCGCTACAAAAATGCTTTTGTCAACTATTCTTTGGGCAAATTTTGCTTATATTTCCAAAACATTCTTCATATGTTTATAATTTCCTACTCTCTTTACTGGTTGAAGATTGAAAGAACATTATTTAATTAATTCAAGACGGCATAACAAATCTAAAAGAAAATAAAAGATTTTTTTTTTGGGGGTGCCGTAGCGTAGTTGGCTACACGTTCGCCTTATAAGCGAATGGTCATGGGTTCGATTCCTAGCCCCTCCACCAAAACCCTCGTCAGTCGCCGGATGCGCAGTCTATGCGGTGGCGTATTGGGGTGCACGCCTCACCGTCACGGCTGCCTGATGACGACTGACAACTTGTTCTTCTCGGAGGCATTCCTCCAACGTTACCCGGATTAAATGGCAACCGGACAATGCAACGATCATTGGATACACGACATGGACAAAACGAACACAGTGGACTCACGACGAGATGGACCAGCAACGACAACAACAATGAATAATGAAAAAATCTAAAAATAGATTCTGTGTGGATTCTGGCTGTAGAATACCACAGTAGATCTCGGCACAGTAGCGGTTAAGTAACATAGAGTGCCTATCAAATAAATAAAGGAATAAAAAAAAAAAGATTTTTTGCCAATAATTTTGATTATCTTTTCAATGGCGACATATTAAAGATTTAGCGAGATGGATGTACAATGCCCGAGTTGAAGGCCATAGCTTCTTAGCAATATTACAACGCATCGCAGATACACATTTTTTAGATCTATCCACCCAAATAAACTATTCCGAATAACGGTTGTATGTTGACTAGAATAGCAAAAAGTTACACGATATTTTGTGGTAGACTTAAGGTTTAGAAGGATGCTCGATAGACGGCCTTAACTTTCCAAGCGAGCTTGTTGACGTGAACTACAATTGCAGCCTACGGCGCACATTGGAACAACTCAGAAAAAAGACGGTATAAACCTCATAGTGGCGTTTAATACAGATTTAGATCCATGATTTGTTCATAGAATGTGTTCAAAAAGCTGCTCGACAAAATCTAGACCGTGAAATCCACTATTATGGTTCAATGCGATACCCGAGCAAAAAAAATTTTTTTTTCCGCAATTTTTTTTTTGTTCGGGTTTTTGACAATGTTTTAGAATATTGTGTTTTGAGAAATTTTACTGAAGATACTGTATGTTTTTCTCTTAATTTTAAGTGTTGAATCGTTGTTTTTCGATATTGCAGTCTTAAATTAATATAAAAATCGATTTTCAATATTTCGAAACTAAATATACAACGTTTTGACCCGTTTTGTATCACAAAACATTGAATAGCACTGACATACGCTAATCTGAAGATAATATGGCCTTTTGTATTGACATTTCTATCAAATGGAACACATTTATCGGAAAAAATAGGTCAATTTCATGAAAAAATGTCACCCTTATTGGCACATTTTGGCAGCTAGATTTACGTTATTTAGAAAGCTTATTTTATATAGAACAAGCCAGTGGCTAAAGCTCAGTTGGGTCTGATGAGGCTCATTGATTTTTGTTCCAATTCTTAAAGTGCTATTTTCGAAAAAAAATAGGTTTTGTTTCACCTGTATCCAGTTTGTACTAAAAATAGTACTAAAAATGCTATAGCTCCCGCTCACAAATAGCATTCTCCTCCCCCGAAGATCTGGAAGATAGAAATATGCGCTCAAACATGATAAGTAAAATATAAGCATACTGATTTTTTTTGTTTCAATTTAATTTGCCTTTAATTGATTATTAAGCAGTTATTTCCGCATTATCGATTAACGGTAAGGTGCAAGTATCTTAACCAATAAGGTATTATACGGGTACAGAAAAACAACGATTCAACCTTTAAAATTAGGAAGAAAACCTATAGTATCTTTAGCAAAATTTCTCAAAACACAATATTCTAAAACATTGTCAAAAACCCGAACAAAAAAAAATTCTAGAAAAAAATTTTTTTTTTGCTCGGTTGTCGCATTAAAACATAATAGTGGATTTCACGCTCTAGATTTTGTCGGGCAACTTTTTGAACACATTCCATGAAAAAATTATGGATCTAAATCTGTATTAAATACCACAATGTTCCAATGTGCGGCGAGGCCTAAGGTTGGTGAACTTGAACACTGGACAAATACATCGTGGAAGATCATTGGTCCGCTGGCCGAAAATTTAGCCTGGAAGGCTACGCTTCCTAGAACGGAAAAGCAATCGTAGTTTGACGTATGTAGCAGCCATGTTAATATGTTTCGTCAGAAGGAAGCGTCTATGCACCGGAAAAGACACCTCATCGCGGGAAACCACCGTTCAAGCCTGCCAAAACTCGAAAGTATTTCATGTGCGTGATCCTCCAACTCCTACCATCTCCTATATAAACTGCTAATAAGGGTACAAAGTCTGTTTTTTTTCCTCGTTTGTCGGGTGAAGATCACTGCGTCCAGATTTTAGGACTATTGTGATATACCCTTTTGCTGTGAAATACGCAAGTTATCTCAGTAACATGTTTGTCACTGAGATACCTTGGTATCGACTGAACTCAAGACCATCTATTATTGATGAATAGAGATCCTGAGTTACAGTATGTGACTCCCCCATTCTGGCGAGACTAGCTTTATGAAGCCAACCACGTCCTTGGGGGATAAGATCCATATGTCAGCAGGCCCTAAAAAGGGTCTGTTATAAGCGCTCAACTTGGCTCAAGTATCGGCAGCTCTTGAGTTATCTAAAAAGGATAGATAATAAGAAAGGATAAGGATAATAATAATTTTTGGGCATTTTCAAAATGGCTCGTATGGATTATGATAAAAAATGTAGCTTTTGTGCAATTCCAATATAAAGGTCTTGAAAAGAAATTATTCTCATTAGGAACAATTCACTATTTACGTAAGAGATCCTCTACACTTTTAGTAAAATTATTTTTATGGTTTTTAAATAAATTCAAAATGAATTTATTACGCTCATTGCCCAAGTAGTGGAGTTGTTCATAGTCTCTACAAGCATTTGACTTGGAAGATTTTTTTCCCGATGGCTTAATAAATATGGTATATATGAGTGTGTCATCACAACTGATAAACTGGATTTGGTTCAACCGTCTAATTGTTTGATTGTTGCAACACAATTGTTACTTGGGACACAATCTTTCATTTCAAATAATGCATTTATTTAAGATTTTTTTTAAACAGTCATTATTAGCATTATTAATAATATGTCGTATTATTATGCGAAAGTTGCAAACGGCTGTAATATGATCACACATTTTCTGTTTTTATTATTTCTCTTCCAGACTGTTGTGAATTCAGAACGCGTTATCTTCACCTCCGGTGAAGCACAAGCCTCTATCAAAAACTCTAGATAAGATAATTTTAGTTTATCTAACCATCGTGCAAGCCATCAGATATAGCCAGCGTGCTTATAAGTAACAACGCCAAACAAAATTGAATCGAACAATTTCACGACTGCTGACGCTACTCTTGTCATGCCCCATTGCGCAAAACAGCTGTATACATATGTCCCATCAAGCACCTACAACCCGCCGTGTATGCTTCAGTAGGGGGATGCGATGGGATAACTCTCGAACCGGTCCTGTATCTACTCTACAGGATCTTTGCAATTTGTTCTTTTTTATGTCACTATGTTCCAACTGGAGCTTAGCATGCTCAAGTTTTCTTTCAAGATTTGTGAAAGCCGTCATTAATTGAGTTTATTGATATATAAAGTTTCCCTTCACTCAGTAAATATACCAAAAAGGTCCTCGCCGTCTCCGAATTAGCAGCCTCACACCTTCACTCATGGCGCTAATTGGAAACCCCTCTGCCGATATAATTATCAATACGGCGGGTGTTGTTGACTGTTGACTGGTAGATGCCCTCATCATACACACTCTAAGTACCGTCAGCAAAATTGCGAACGGGAACGACAGCACCACCGATTTGCTGATCTTGAAGCTAAATTTCAATAAATACACAAACAGTCGCCACGCCAGCGCCAGCGGGCGGGGCACAGCTCCGGCCAAAGTTGGCAACGAACACATAGCCGCCAGTTCAGCTGGGGTTAGGCGCAATGCAATCATCGACATTGACCTTGATTAGACACAGCCGCTTCTCGTACCCGCGCGCCTATCGTTTTGCATAGCTTTGCACACGTTTTTGAGTACCTATTGCGACCTCTGCCTGTCTGTTTCAGTTTCGGCTAACGTATGGCTGTTAAAATTGATAGGAAAATGCCAATGCTTATGCAACATAGGAACAAAGAAAGCCTTTTTCAATGCTTTTGCTTCAAGTACCAAATTAACAACTTAATAAAACTTTTTTGGTAGACTTCTACTATATCATTCATATCGCTTATCACACATGTGTGGCGTGGTTATGTGAAAACTTCAACCGGGAAGAAGGATTACGATTTTCAATTCGAACTGTCGGTTCGATGATCTCGAAAAATCGTTTGCGCAACCGTTGTTCCGAGACTGCAGCTGGTCGTCGTCGTCGTCATCATCATCGCGCAGTGTAGATTCTCCTCGTCGTCATCACAACAAATAGAGCTCTAAAAGATTGAGTGAACGCCCGCCACACGGCCCGAGCCATGCTTCAAGACACGTCAATCCCCTTGTACGTACGCCGCCGGCTCGGCAGCGTTCGGCTTCCTTCACCCAGTCAACAACAACGTTTCTAACTTGCAGGCGAGCATACATAATGCCAAAATCGAAGCAAAACAAAACGGTACGCAAACGTGGGCACCCGAGTAGCGTTTAATAATAAGTCGGTTCAGTAATTTAATAATTTTTTGAACCATTTTTGTCGGTAAGCACTCTCTTTATTCCCGTCCTGGTTTTCATCAGGTACTTAGTCGCACTCTAAACAGTTTTCACACTAGAAAGCAGATACCAACCGTGTACACAATTTTTTCGGTTATTCGGTGTCATATACAGAGTAATAAACATTGGGGACGGGGACGTGCTGCTCAAATAGGTTTTAGATTAAGAAAATTATTTTAAGCTTTTAGTGGAATGTATTCACTTGTCATAAGACGAGTTTGTACTATTCCATTTAATTCCACTACTTTATTGTAACTTTGATATACACTCAGTTCTTTTTTTACACGGGTGGTTTTTAGTCGATTAAGACATTAAATGTTAGCGTTCAAAAAATCAAAGAAAATGAAAAGCTGTGAAAAATCAGGGGTGGCATTGCGCATCTCGATTCGAACGTAATTTTATCGAGTCGAACATATTTGCCATTATGGCTTTCGATTCGATCTCGAAAACGACTCATCGTTCGAGTATGCTCGAGGAGGTACAAGAATAACGAGATGTTTTGGCATTATGGAAGCTCGATAGTACACTGAAAAACGACTCAAGTCGAATGAAAAACACTCGTCACATTTATAGCTTTCGAATGTTGTTCGAGAGTAATTGCTTGCTGAAAGTTTTTAATTAAATTTGTTATTATTTCTCTACGGGAAACTACTAAATGTTTCATTATTGTATCTTGAAGGAAAGAATATCATTAGTATACTCACTTGTATAGTTTCCTGACAATATGCAATATCTAATTATCCCGGAATCCGCATAAAAACGACTTCAACTAAAATCGTTTTTTGCTTTTCTCGTACAACAAAGTTGTACCAGAAGGCTATAATTTCACTCCAAAAGCTAAATTTTGATAGGAGGCTCGGAGACCCATAGTGTTATATACCAATCGACTCAGTTCGAAAAACTGAGTAAATGTCCGTCTGTGTGTGTGTGGATGTGTGTAGCCCCGGGATTTTTTTTTGTTAAACACGTTTCATATAGAAGGACTTGACCGATTCGAGTACAACTAGTTTCATTCGACGGAGAAACTTTCCTAGTTGGACACTATTGTTTTTGTTTGCTAATAACTCATTCGGTTTGAATAATATTTCTATTTTTTTTAACAAATACGCTGTTTACATGCCCACTTTAAGTCATTAATCAATTTAGCCGTGACGCAATCCATTACTCTCATAATAATTGCTTAAAAATTACTCAATTATTGAGTAATTCATAAGCAGCGTGATAGAGTTGCATCAAATATTTTAACCGCCAAGATGTAGGCAATTAGCACAGCATTTACAACATTAATTCGAATCCAACATATTGAATCGAGAAAGGCATAATCACCACTTGGGGATAAATTTGGTTTTTCTTTGCAGTTTTCACGTATTTCGCGTATTTCACGTAAACCGCGTGAAAAAATCTTTGGGGAAATCTACGTAAAAATAGTTGAGTTGAAAAAAAAAACGCGCAAGAAATGACCCAAGTGCATTTAACTAAAACACATGGAAATATCAAAGTAATTTATTATCGAATCCTTCTTTAGCTTTAAATTATTTAGCTCAAAATTGGATATGTGGCATAAACTTGAATAAACATAATACTTATAATTTGTGTCGTAACTATATCTCAATTTATAAAACATATCGTATCGGCATAATGTTTTAATCGGTTGCAACTGCTCAATAAATAATATTGCTTTTTATAGTAATTTAGCATAATTTGCTTGTTTATAAATTAACTGCCAATTCATGCCCCGAAGGATTCCATTCCAACAGGCAACATGCTACACGCAGATGAAATTACTCTTTTTTGCCTTTCTCGTTCAATAAAGTTGTACCAGAAGGCTATAATTTCACTCCAAAAGTGTGTATGTGTGTAGCCCATAAATATTTTTTTTGTTAAACGCGTTTCATATAGAAGGGCTTGACAGATTCGAGTGGAACTGGTTTCATTCGACGGAGCAAATTTCCTAGTTGGACACTATTGTTTTTGTTTTTTAATAAATCAAGCAGTTTGGATTATATTTTTATTTTTTAATCAATAAAAACACAAATGCACGGTAAGTAATTTTTAAGCAACGTACTAGAATTGCACCAAATCTTTTTACCGCCGAGATGTAGGCAATAAGTACTGCATTTACAACATTAATTCGAATTCAACATATTGAATCGAGAAAGGCATCATCACCACCGGTGGATAAATTTGGGTTTCTCTCTGTTCACTCACATTCGCCATGCGCTGAAGGTTGTCTCTCCACTCCAGTTGGCGGCATACTAAACACGGAGACAGCTATCTCTTATTCTCTCTGTTTACATTTCGTTTGACAGAACATACTCGATTGAGCTAGTACAGCACCATTCGAAATCGAATGAACACAAATAACATAACAGCGATTTCTCACAATACACTGAAGGCGGTTCTCTCGCGGGTAATACGTATCGCGTTAATCAAATCTGCAAATCGCTTCAATCGGGTGCCCTGATGGATAGATGGAATAGTTTCCGACGGTATTCGTAAAAGAATTTTCGAAGAAATTCCGTGAAGAATTTTCGAAAGGATTCCTAAAGGACTTTCTGAGAGAATTCCTGATGTAATGCCCGAAAGAGTTTGTGAAAGCATTTCCGGCAAACTTTTTGAAGGAATTTCCGGAAGACAGACATTAAAAAAAATCCTAACAGAATTTCCGAATGCATCCCAAATGCAATTTTCAACGGAATTTTCAAATAAATTTCCGATTTTTTAAAGGACTTTTGAATGAATTTCTGAAGATATTCGCGGAAAAAAATAACAATGGAGAATGTTGTAAAGGAATTCCTGAGGGAAATGGAAGGAATTTCCTGAAGATTACCCTGAGAATTTTCCAAGGGATTGCTTGAGGTTCTTCTGAAGAATTCCTATGGGAATTTCAGGAAGAATTGTCAAGAAGCTTGCTAAGGAACCCCGGAAGGAATTTTGGCGTCATTCTGGAAGAGGAATTTCTAAGAAATTTCCGAAGTAATTTCTAAAAAATACGAAAAAATTTCAACTTTTGCAAATTTTCAAAGCCTAAAGGAATTTGCGAAGGGATCCGTAAATGAATTTCAGAAGGAATTTTTAGTTAATTTTTGAAGGAATTCTAAAACGGATTTTCGAAGGATCTTCTAAAATATTTTCTGTTGATATTTCAAAAGAAATTTTAGAAGGATTTTCGGAAGGTATATTCCAGAGGATTTTGCGAAGCAATTCCTGATGGAAATTGCCAAGGAATTCCTGATGGAATTTGCTAAGGAATTCCTGAAGTTTTTTCAAAGGAATTTCCTCAAAAACATCCTGGTGGAAGTTCTTAAAGAATTCCTGAGGGAAGATTTGAAATAGTTCTTAGAAAACCTTTTTTGAATTTTTGGAGGAATATTTTGAGAAATTTCAACATTTATTTAATTTGTAGATTTATTTCCAAAATATTTTTTAGAAGAAGATGGAGGAGATTCCGAACAATTTCTAGGGAAATTTCGAACGAATTTCTGAAAAACTTTCTGAAACTCGTTCCCGGAGTTCTTTGTAGAACTCGTTGAGTCAATTTCCGAGGGAATTACCGGACGAATCTACAAAGGAATTTCTGGAGCATTAATGGAAAAAAGTCCAAAGGAATTCCTGGAGAAATCTAGAAATACCTTCAGAAATGCCAGTAGGCACTATTAGGAATTTCTTCGTTAATGCCATTGAGAATTCCTCTGGAAATTCCTTCAAAAATTTCTTCAGTGTTTATGGATCCCTCTGGAAATTCTACTAGGATTTTTTTTTAAGGAAGACTTTTAGAAATACCTTCAAAAACTCTTTTAGCAGTTCTTTCAGGAATTATTTTCGAAAATCCTTTCAGGTTCTTTTTTGGAAATGCCTTCAAAAGTTAATTTAGAAATTCCGGTACAAAACCCTCCATGATTTTCTTCAAAAACTCTTCCAAAAATTCACTGGAGAGCTCCTCCTTCATTTAATAATCTAAAAAATACTTCCTAGTTATAATTTTTTGTAATAGTAAACCCTAAAATAAATTCAGAAAGAATTGTTGAAAAAAATCAGAGTGAATTATTGAAAGATTTTCGGAAAGAACTCATGAAGGCATATTCGAAGGAATTCCTGCAGGAAGTTCTGAAAGAATTCCCGGAGAATGATTTTAAGGAATTTCTGGAAGTAATTCTGTAGAAATTTCTTAAGGAAATTTCTTATTCAATATCTTGAAGAATTTATTTAAGGCATTCATGGAGTAATTTCCAAAGAAATTTCAAAAGGAGGAATTTCCGAAGGAGTTCTCAAGGAATTTTCCAAAGGTATTGCTGGAGGAACTTCCGGAGGAATTCCCGGAGGAACTTCCGGAGGAATTTCGGAGGAACTTCCGGAGGAATTCCTGGAGGTACTTCCGGAGGAATTTACGGAGGAACTTCCGGAGGAATTCGTTGAGGAACTTCCGAAGGAAATTCTGGAATAATTCCCGGAGGAACTTCCGAAAGAATTATCTGAGGAGCTTCCGGAGGAATTCCCGGAAGAGCATCCTGAGGAATTCCCGGAGGAACTCCCTGAGGAATTCCCGGAGGAACTCCCTGAGGAATTCCTGGAGGAACTTTCGAAGGAATTCATGGAGGAACTTCCGAAGGAATTCATGGAGGAAGTTCCGAAGGAATTCCTGGAGGAACTTCTAAAAGAATTCTTGGAGAAACTTCCGAAGGAATTCTTGGAGAAACTTCAGAAGGAATTCCTGGAGACACTTCCGAAGGAATTACTGGAGGAACTTCCGGGGGAATTCCAGGAGGAACTTCCGGAGGAATTCCCGGAAGATCTTCCGAAGGAACTTTCGAATGAATTCCTGGAGGAACTTCCGAAGGAATTCTTGGAGGAAATTCCGAAGGAATCCCTGGAGGAACTTCCGAAAGAATTCCTGGAGGGACTTTCGAAAGAATTCCTGGAGGAACTTCCGAAGGAATTTCGGATTCCGAAGATATTCCTGGTTTTTCGAAGGTAGGTTCAAAACCGTAAATTTGAGGTGGATATTAGGAGAAGTTGTGGTTAAAAATTGAATAATATTAGTAACCACAAATGAAGTAGGGCTCTTGCCGATTGGAACCATATATTGAGATTTGGAATCGGACCAGAATCAAGTGAGATATGGCCATTTCTTTATAATCGGTTCCGATCGATACTTATCAAAGGGATCAGGTCACAACTTCATTTGAATCTCGCTTTTGGTAGATCGTCCACTATGATTTTATTCCAGACGACTTCTAATGTGTCAAGAATGAAAAACCAATTATATGAACGGATCCTGGAGTCGCTGGGATGTCCCCGGGGGGGTATACCCCGTTAGGCATAAGTACGTTAGGCATAAAGACGTTAGGCATAAGTACGTTAGGCATAATGGACGTTAGGCATAAAATGACCCAAAGAACAGCCCATGACATAAAGAAGGCAGAATTATGCCAAACGTCCATTATGCCTAACGTCCGTTATGCCTAACGTCCATTATGCCTAACGTACTTATGCCTATCGTCCTTATGCCTAACGTCCTTATTCATAACGTCCTTATGCCTAACGTCGCGGACCCTCCCCGGAGAACCTGTGAATGGAGACATTTTAGTTTTATCACCAAAACCAGTCATTCGACGGCTCTTTTTCATGGTTCTCGATCAAGAAGCGAAGTATGAATATAAAATGGTTCATTGACAGCTCTGACCGCTTCCTGGACCTGCGGATAAGTGCCGGGGGACCTGTGGGAAGGGACATTTTAGTTTCAGCACTAAAACCAGTCATTCGACGGCTCTTTTTTCCTTTTTTTTTCGATCAGGAAGCAAAGTATGAATATAAAATGGTCCATTGTCGGCTCTGACCTTTTCCAGGACCTACGAATTGGCCCCGGGGAACCTGTGGAAGGGGACATTTTAGTTTTAGCATCAAACCCAGTCATTTGAAGGCTCTTCTTTCATGGATTTCGATCAGGAAGCGAAATATGAATTATAAATGACCATTGACGTCTCTGACCGCTTCCCGGACCTACTGATTGTCCCCGAGGAATCTGTGAATGAGGACATTTTAGTTTTAGCACCAAAACCAGTCATTCGATTTTCGATTAGGAAGCGAAGTATAAATATAAAATGGTCCATTGACGGCTCTGACCGCTTCCAGGACCCACGGATTGCCCCTGGGGAATCTGTGGAAGGGGACATTTTATTTTAAGCATCATAACCAGTCATTCGACGGCTCTTTTCTAGTGGTTTCGATTAGGAATCGAGAAATGAAAATAAAATGGACAATTGAGAGCTCTGACCCCTTTCTGGACCTACAGATTGGCCAAGGGAACCTGTGGAAGGGGACATTTTAATTTAAGCACCAAAACTAGTCATACAACAGTTCTTTTTTATGGCTTTGGATCAGGGAGCGAAGTATGAAGTAGGCAGTAATTAAACTGAAAAAAATGATTCGGGTAATATTTTTAAAATGATTCTGGCATTTCATATTTATACCTCGTTTCCTGGTCGAAAAACGATTATTTTCACAGATAACCCCGGGGCAATCAGTAGTTCCTGAGAGCAGTCAGAGCCGTCAATGGTCCATTTTATATTCATACTTCGCTTCCTTATCGAAAACCGTAAAAAAGAGCCGTCGAATGACTGGTTTTGGTGCTAAAACAAAAATGTCCCCTTCCACAGGTTCCCCGGGGCCAACCCATAGGCCTTGAAAGCGGTCAGAGCCGTCAATAGATTATTTTATATTCATGCTTCGCTTCCTGATCGAAAACCATGGAAAAAAGAGCCGTCGAATGACGGTTTTGGTGGTAGAACTAAAATGTCCCCTTCCACATGTTCCCCGGGGCCAATCCGTAGGTCCTGGAAGCGGTCAGAACCGCCAATTAACCATTTTATATTCATACGTCGCTTCTTGATCGAGTACCATGAAAAAAGAGCCGTCGAATGACTGGTTTTGGTGCTAAAACTTAAATGTCCCCTTTCACAGGTTCCCCGGTGACATCCCAGCGACTCCAGGATCCGTTTATTCAATTGGTTTTTCATTCTTGACACATTAGAAGCCTTCGGGATTAAAATCTTAGTGGACGAACTATCAAAAAGCGATATTCAAATGAAGTTGTGGCGTGACCCCTTTGATAAGTATCGATCGGAACCGATTATAAAGAAATGGCCATATCTCACTGGTCCGATTCCAAATCTCAATATATGGTTCCAATCGGCACGAGCCCTACTTCATTTGTGGTTACTAATATTATTCAATTTTTAACCACAACTTCTCCTAATATCCACTTCAAATTTACGGTTTTGAACCTACCTCCGAAAAACCCGGAATATCTCCGGAATCCGGTGGCTATAGTCGGTTCCATGTTCGTTCCATTTTCTAGTTCGGGCATGCCTGAATTGTCTAAATCGGATGTTAACTAAGGTAGTTGCAACACATCTAATTTTACCCAAAATTTGCCTATCCTAATTATTTTGTCCATCCTCTGTAGGTACATCTATGGGAACGGTCCGCGCGTAGTCCAAAAAAGGCTATTCAAAGAAATTCTGTCACCATACACCGGCCTTCGAGTGGATTCCGATTAAGAAAAGTTTTTCCTATTTCAGTATCGGATATAATTCATTCCGGATGTGGTACCGATTTCAGCAATTTGATGTCTTTTGTCGGCTGTCAATGTTTATCCACTTGATAAAAATCGCCAACATATAATTGAAGGAAAAAAAATCTGACAACAAAATTAAATACACATCTAGTCCACTTCATGGCCTGCTCACTCGCAAGCATCACCCGCGTAAAAAATGATGGATCCTATGGAGAAACATATACGAATAAAGCCGAAATGGCATTTTAAAGCGAATGTTCGTAATAAGAGTCATGTTCGGAATTTGAGTCAAAATGGCATGTTTTTTTTTATAATATCATAATTCATATTTTATCCAGGGTGCAGCAGCAAAAATGTGAATATTTATGGTATTTCCCTCAAATTCCATTCCATACTTAAGCAATAATATCGACATTTTCGAATTATTATTTTTTTCTGAATAAATTTATATTTTTCCCTTTCGCGTATACTAAGTATACGTAAAGTCTATAGGATCACTCCAAAACCGAACTTTTAGTAGAAGGCTGGGAGACCCATACCAATCGACTCAGCTCGATGAATTGAGGTGATGTTTGTATGTGTGTATGTTTGTATGTATGTATGTGTGTGTGTACAAAAATATGTGAGACACATTTTTTTGTACTTAGCCTCATCTGATTTGCTTGCAACAGGTTGCATTCGACGCGTTTTTTTTTCTATTTTTCCCAACGGTATATTGACATAAAATGTTCTACAAAATTGTAGCGCAGCTTTTTCCAATCAACTTTGCTACATATAGTATTTCTGTAGCTCCTAAGCTCACCTATTTAAAGCAATTTTGCTTACTAGGATTAGGGTGTCCCTCAAAAAACAATATTATTGATCTGCTTATTTGATTTTTTTAATTTTCGAGAATGTTACCTCCTGACATGGCTCTTTCAAATGCCGTGTAAACATTTTTTTTTGGTTTGCCCCAATCGGAGATATCAACTTTTGAAAGAAACGTAATTTTGACAGAAAACGATCATAACTTTTGATCGGCAAAAGATATTGATTATATTTATACGTCAAAAGTTGCATTTTTGTTTAGCTCTAAAAGTCACCCGAAAACAACTTTTCCGACAAATCGAAAAAAAGAAGATTAAAAATACTTTTTTTTAGGGACACCCTAACCCAAGTAGGTAAAATTGCTCTAAATCTGCATTTTTTTTTTCTAAAAAATACAGTTTTGGTGTAAAATGCATCTTTCCACTTAAATCTGTATCTTGGACCATTGTCAACAGAAATAAGTCGTTAGTTACACAACTCAACCCCAAATCAAAGTTTAAACAAATTCGCATTTTGTCTTGCCGCACCCTGTTTTAAATACAGGATTTTAAACACAATTTGACCTTTCATATCTTAATGAAACTTGTTTTTGCATTAAGGTGAATCGTGTTAGAAATCCAATTTCTAAACATCATCACGCTTCAGGGGCACACATCTTCAAAAACCAAGCAACAGGTTGCAAGGAAAAACAGCAAAAACGGCAGAATGCCCGAAACAAATTTACATGTGTCGCGTCATAATATTAGGTGAGGGATATCATGTCCATTGTGGAAGCCATTTTTGAAACTTCAAACAATAGAAGTCTTCGAACTATTTGTTCGTTTTTGTTCAACAATCAAATTATATTCTCACTTAAATATTTCCCCACATTCGGGCACACATCGCGTTCAGAGGGAGTCTCAGCAACGTCTTCCTCATTAATTGTACACACGCGGTTTTATCACGCTCGCTAGTTGACGCTAGTTCGCCGATCTCGTTTCAGGAAGCCTCACGCGGGAAACCCGATGCGTGATATGGTGATGTGATTCCCGAATCAAATAAAAACAGAGGGAAAAAATAGCGTATCAAATTATGTATATAAATAGCGGGCGGTGGTCTCTAAGCCATGATCAAATCGCAGACCGCATAGTACTCGAAAACAAACAAAACCGATATCTTCTGTGGGAGGTGGCGGTCGTATGGGTGGGTGTCACACTTGAGAAATACATATGACACACATATGTATATCAATACGTATAGATGATCGATTTATTGGAATAGTGTCCAACTCGGCTTCCATGCAGCTAATGGTGGTGCCATGTTGATGTGTATGCGACTGCTGGCGACGGTAAAAATGTGAATTGGCGGTAAAACGGCTCTAATTTGCCGATGTTGGAGTGGAAACTATAAATAAACATCCTCCCTAATGAAAATATATTTCAAATTTTCGATGAAAGCTTCAAGCACGTTTGCTCTGCAACCCATAAATTATGTTTACTACCCAGTGAACGATCAAACGTGTACAAGAGTGAGCCGTCGTGCAGTCAATGCAGTAGCGTGATTGCTCTTTGGTTAATCTTTATTGTCAAGATTTGCACAGTGGGACGGCTCGAGACACGCTAAGTCGATTCATACACGAAATGGCCTTTCAATTGAGGTAGTAGTACTTGTGGTGTCAATGTGCAAGCTCAATTCCATTATGAATTGGTAGTAGCTTTCTGGACCCGTTTTTCTCTCCACAATACTTAAAAATGAGCTCTTTGACAAGTATTCAGCATTTTATACTTGAAAGTTTAATACTATGTTTAAGATCCGTTCTCTTTCGTAGCTATTTAGCAGAAAGTGGATATGTTTTACTAATCAAAGTATTATCAATCAACTTGTTTCCAGTTCATTAAGTATTAGATGCTGCCACGATGTACAGGTACAGGTAGAAAGTTGACATATTTGAATCGTCATTCCATTCCGCATCCTGTAGGAACAAAATTTCATCGTTTCGAATTCCATATTTCCATCATTCACAGGCAAGGCGTATCGTACCGAAACTTCCACATTCGTCACCGGGACATGCTTGCGGGACATCACTCACTAAAAATAACCTGTTAGCATATGCAAATATCTTCCTGTGGGAGTGCCACCTAACCTACGTACCTGCAAACAGTAGCACGGGGTGCACATTTTCCCACACTGGCAAAAAATAGAACGCATCTCGTTAGCGAAAATAGCATCATCCATCTCATCTATCCAGAAGAACCGCAGTACCGAGCGGCGCGGAGTAGATATTGAGCGAGCAGTCCCCAAGCATAAACACTGCTCGTGCTTGGAGTCGAACCGAACATGCGAACGAATGTCGCGCCTGTAGCTAGCTTTATAACAAAGGTAAATTGGGTGGCGAGAAAAGTTTTGTTGTGCATTAGATGCCTGAGGAGGATGGTTTAATATGCACATAGTGAACATTTCTCGCTTAACTTTTCAAAAGGACCTAAGTAACATTTTTCATGAATAACTTTGAATAGCGCAATCAACAGAAAAACATGAAACCTTTTGATTGCAGTACTCAAATTATTTCATGAAAAAAATGTTACTTAGATCCTTTTGAAAAGTTAAGCGAGATTTGACTTTACACGAATAATTTTGATCGTTGCGATGAGATAATACTGGACTTCATTGCAAGATCACCTGCCCCCTAAGACATTTTGTGCAAGTGGCCAAGTTCCCATTTTTACATTTTATTAGTATGTTCTAATAGAATTGATGGAATAATGTGTTCACAGCAGATGTTCTTAGTCATCAATATGTTATGATCATGAAAACTACCGGTACTGAGAAGATACGAGTTTATTTTGCTGCCACAATGAGGATTCAACTCGTGACTGCACATTTGCACTTTTAATGATTAGGAGGAGTTGTGTTTGTGGGCAGAGCGGATAAAAAATAATGATGAAAGTTTTGCATAATTGCATCATTCCTGCTCATTCGTCATCCTTTCCACATTATTTCAGCTTGATTAAAAACTAAACTATAAACAAGTTATCTAATCGAAGCCGGTGGCTACCGGCTAAGCCAGACAATACTAAAAACATCCTTAATGTCATCCATTGATTGACAAGAAAAAAAGGCACGTGCTCCGTTGGAATAATGCGTGGGTGACGTACTCTTGTCTTGAAAGTACATCAATAATAAGGGAATGCTTCATTTGGGTGCATTTCGTTATATTTTTTTTTGCCCGTAGTTCCGTTATTTCCTGAATGTTTATTGCACAGAGATTCATATTTGTTATTTAACTCACAATTTCTTTTTTTTCTATTTCTTTCAGATTGCAGAGGTATGATGGAACTAGTTTGTATTTGTAAGTTTAATTAGGGTACATGTATCACAATGGCTTAGAGAGGATTTTTTCGGAATCCAATGTTGTTCCACCTCGCGTTTTCATGGGCACCACTTTCAATATTGAAGCAACGAGCAACTGTCATCTTTTTATTCTACGCCTGCTGCGACGCAGCAAAGCGAAAATAAAAAGATGACAGTAACGCGTTGCTTCTACGTTGAGACTGGTGCCTCTGAAAACGCGAGGTGAAAATTATTTAGATTCTGGACAGTTTCACCTTTAAAAACTCTATTGTTGTACATAGAGCAGAACTGATTTTTCCTATAAACCATATAAGTAAACAGGGATTCGTACCAAGTTGATTGTTGTCCCCAGAAAAAGCGTGGTGTGGTAGTGATGGGTTCATATTTAATTCATTTGGCAGATAAAGATAATTACTTTCATTATGTTGTTTATCTACTGTAAAACTTTTGAATTAATAAAGTGAAACATGTAAATCCACCAATAGTATTATTAACCTTGAAAGCCTTGAATTAGAAATAGTGCCAGTTCCCATAAAACATTAAACGATGTTAGGCTTTATCTCACTCAGGATGACATCAGATCTGTTTTGAGGCTTCTGTCCATTCTGCCTCGCAACGATTTGCTGATGCTGCATTGAAGCAGAAGAATAAAACCAATAACAGTGTAGGACTGGAACTACCAGCAGCCATCCATATCATCCGAAAGTGCTCCACGTTAGACATGCAGACGCCTTCGCGAGCAGAGCAGGGCACTGTTTTGCGCCGCTATTTCCCACTAGCAACGACCGAGGCTAGGAGATATTACACATTCGCTAGGCTGACTCAGGATAACGATTTTAGGCTGCTGTGTCGGGTTTTGTTTGTATTTTGCACCGAAATATCGATTTACCTTTTAGCTGTGTGGAAGAGCGATGGAAAACAGTTTAGGTTTTTTTTCTTGTTTTAAATTTTCCATTGGAATCCAGAGGAGCTACTGCGAGGCAGGCTTACTTCTGATAGCCTCTGATAGGCGGAGGGCTTAGTTTTATATTACTTGATTTGAATTTGATGCGGGTTAGGAAAACTCGTTATTTATGTTGTTGTAGAAGGATGCAAGGCTCAAAAAATGAAATGAAGATTAGTGACCCCAAAAAAAAAAAAACTTTTTGACTGATCGATTCTGTACGATAAGAAAATAAATTCAAAATTTGTAGCGAACCATATTGAAAAGATAATTATTTTATTAAAATCTACTTAACTCCAAGTTTTCCACGATTAATTAATGATAAGGGAGTGTTGCCGGTTGTGGGCCTAGTTGCGTGTTTCGCTCATAATTTTCTTTCAAGTCAACTCAACACTATGCAGTAATATGAACACCAATGGAAAGCTACAGACCTTAGAACACTTCTCTTCAAAGTAAATATTGTTTTGAACAAACGGGAAAAAATTGCGTGAAGTGATGAAGTGCTAATTTTTGGCCAAAAATTGTACCTGGTTGTCGGCCATTTTATAAAGTCGCTAGAAATGGGAAACATATGAAGTAACACGTTTATAAATTAATGAAAAAAGAACGTTTATTTATGCACGGGACGATCGCAACCATTGCAATGGATGAAGCTTGCCTCGGCCTATATTTTGGTACATTCAGTGGCTCACTGCCGGGAATGATCGACATTTTTCTTTTGTTCAGCAAGTTTACACGACACAAACATTTCACAAACAAAATACACTTAATGTACTCAAACTAGATGACAAAGTATAACACTCACCTCTTCATGTTTTGCTCCGATTTATCGTACTTGAAAAATAATAAAATTTTAAAATACAAACAAGATTTAACGATTTTTTTTTGATGGCTCACGACCCGCTTCGATATTGGCTCGGACTATGTACCTTATGCTTTCAAACTGCAAGTTTGACATTGCACAGATTTGTCGTATCTATCAAGTGTCAACAACTATTCAGAGTGGCCCACAGCCGGAGACATTTCCCTACAGAAATTGCACAGGATTAAATTTGAATATGTTTTGCATGGCACGCTTTTCAGCCTTTCTAGCAAAATCAAACAATAGATATTCGCGAAACTTCTTGGATCCCAGTTTTTCAATCCTTTTCAATAACATAATTTATCTGGATTTACTTCGGTAAGTGATGTAATTAATGGGATGGGAAATAATACTTATTTACTGGTTCGCCACGAAAAAAAAATGGTAAATGGTCCGGATGTAAATGATGTAATTTTCAATTATCACGCAAACGTTCTCAGTATTTGAATGATTTTTTTTATTTTCAGGGTATTATTGTATTTTCACGGGAATTTCTTTGTGTTGTGCATAGTAAATTCTTCGACAATTCTTTGGGAAATTATTAAAAATGAGGAAAAATCAGTCGGTGGAAAGTCGCGCCAAAGCGTTTGCCCTAGTCATCTGGCAAAAAATGCCGTTCGGCTGAAATGCAGGGTTCCCAAGCAACCAAAAGTTCGGGTAACAGTACATTTCTGCCTTAATCAGCTCCAAGAAGGATCCTGAACATAAGTCTAGTAGTCTAGTAGTTAACCGAACTATCACGTTCACATTAAGTTATTTTTAAGCTTCTAAAGTGGACATCAAAGTTCACAAAAAGTTCGGTGAGAGCCCTGTATAACATGCTATTCAGCTAGACAATGAACTTAAAGTGTACTTTACAAAATAAAATAAAAACAACATGACGATGTACTGTACAAACTATTTTCAATTTTTTTTTTCAATTATTATTCGCTGATTATAATGCTGTTCTTATTTAGGATGCGAGACCCCACGTGACTCCTCTTATAATCCGGGATGCGTACCACTGCTCCATAGACCAACATTTAAACTTTTATTCATGAGTTGATTTCATATATGACACTTGTGTCAAAGTTCACCATAAGTTCAATTAGGATAAAATGTGAACTAGAAAGTTCGTATAATGTAAAGGTGGCACTAAATGTGAACTTTATGTCACAAAAAGTTCATACCGAACTGAAACTGAATTTGAAAGTTCACAAAAAGTTTGTATGGAGCTTGATTCTGAACTTTAAATGAGTGCGTGATTTCTCTTGTTTCGGACAGCAGAACGATAGCGCGATCGGCCGAAATATTGTGTTTTGCATTGCGCAGCCGGTAATAAAAATCAGTTCAGTGCGTAATTTCTCTTGTTTCGTACAGCAGAACGATCGCGCGATCGGGCTTTAGGGCAAACAATTCTTTCGGCCAAACTACCTGCTTGGCCGAATGTCCCCTGAACTTTAAAGTTCACGTCATGCTACTTAAATTATTTTTCCGAACTTCTAACAAGAAGTTCGGATCATGTACTAACCGAACTTCTAATCAGCTTGAAAAATCAATATTATTCCGAACCCTAAAGTTCACACCACGCTACTTTGGAACTTGTTCCGAACTTCTAATATCAATTTCCACGATAGCACAAACCGAACTTGTTATTAGCACAGAAGTTCAAAAATATTTGTTTCACTTCACAAGTAAGTACAAAAAAAGTTCTGAATAATACCTTGTATGAACTTGAGCATAGACACACTGCTACAAAAACAAAATAAAGTAAAACGTCAAACTGTTCAAAGGCGCCAATCAGTTCAGAATCAAGCTTAGCTTAGCTTTGACTGACTACTCATATCTATGGTTGCTACTCCGTGGCTGACCAGAATCAGTGAAATTGCACAAAGAATCAACTGAATGATTGACTGGGATTGTTCAAGCTTTCTCAGTGTGCAAGTTTCAGTGACTCTAATATTCAAATGATCAATAACGGCGCCGGCCACGTCCTTGTAGTCAGTTAGGAAGAGGGAAGGAATATTAGTAGGTGTTTTTTTGCTATTTGAAGACCGTGTTTACCTCTGCGTCTCCACAAAAACCACAGGAAGGATTATCAGTTGCAGTGCAGTTGCGGATTGCGGTCTAGTTGTTTCCTATTGAAAATTGGCCCGATCGGTCATTGCGTTCCAAAGTTATTGAAAAAACATTGTTTTTCTGCCAAGGGTTCCCCCTTGGGATTTTTTTTTTCAAAAACGAAAATTTTTTTTTTTTCAAAGATTGCAGCAATGCATTCAAATGACCGCAAATGGAAAAAGTAAAATCTATCCCCCTAAAGTGCTATTTCGACCTCTTTTATGTATTTTCTTAATTTTTTAATGCGCGAGAAAGGCACCACCAACGCTAGGTAGATTGATCTGGTTTTTTTTCTTCCTAAGAAATGGAGGGGGAATCTGCTCAACAGACATCCTGGGTTGTCCAGGAAGTGCGGGGTTAGGGGCCACCTCCAACAGCAAACAAGGGAGGCAGGACTGCATCCCCGACCCGCTAAACCGTTTCCATTGCCGCCAAGCCCATCGTCCCTTCGGTACAACCAGAAAGTAATGCTTCAAAGGGGGGCCCCTGAGGTTATGTCAACGCACTTCCGACCCGCCTCCGTGTCGTATACCAGTACTCGATTCTGGAAGTAGCTTCCGAGAATCTTGCACAGCATTTGGTAACCGACAAGATAGCATCTGCGGTTGACTTACCCTTTCGGAAGCCAAACTGGTTACTCGATAGACCATCCGCACCCTCCGTGCGTATCAACAACCTGTTGAGGATGATCTTCTCGAGTACCTTCCCCGCCGCATCAAGCAGGCATATTGGTCTATATGCTGACGGATCCCACGGTGGTTTTCCCGCCTTTGGCAATAGGATCAAGCTCTGCCTTTTCCATGCTTCAGGGAAGACTCTCTCGTCCAGGCATCTCTGCATGACAGATCTGAACATCTCGGGAGCCTCAGCAATGGCCGCTTTGATGGCTAGGTTCGGAATACCATCCGGTCCTAGCGCTTTACCTACACTAAGGGACTGTGCAGTCCCCGCAAGTTTCGCCACAGTTACTCTTCCCTCGTCGGCCACCCTGGCCCCTGGCAGCTCCACAAAGGTAGGCCAGGGACTTGGGTCGTGACGTGGGAAGAGCCCCGCGATGATCCTCTCCAGCATCTCTGGAGACCGCTCTGCAGGGGCCATCGCCCCACGTGTCTTGGCCATTACGACCCTATAGCCGTCACCCCATGGATTCGCATTGGCACTTTGACACAGGCCCTCGAAGCAGACTTTTTTGCTTGATCTAATCTCAGTCTTCAGAGCGGCTCTAGCAGCCACGAACGCCACCCGTCGTACAACACGCTCCTCTTCTGTGCGTGTTCGCTGCATCCGCCTCCTTGCCCGTAGGCAGGCGCGGTGCAGGTTCGCAATTGCTTGAGTCCACCAGTAAGCCGGTGGCCTCCCATTCCTAGGGTGGACTTTCCACGGCATGGTGGCATCGCATGTACGCGAGAGTACTGTTACCAGCTGCTCGCCGCTCAGACCGAGAGTATTGTGCTCGCGGCGGAGCGCTTCCTTAAACACCTCGTCGTCAAAGTATGATATCGTATAGTCGATTCTGTAGCGAACCGCCAGGTGGTTGCTGTGAGTGTAGCCATCATCTACCCTCCAGTTCGTATTACTCGTTTGGCCAGGGCTCCAGCTGTAGGTACTTTTGGTACCGACATTAGCCAAGTCCACATCCAACATGGCGAGTGATTCCAGCAGGATCTGTCCCCATTGATTCGTGGATCGGCTTCCCCATTCCACGGCCCAAGCGTTGAAGTCCCCCGCTATGACCACCGGCCTACACCCCATCCAGTTAGCCGTCAAACAATCTAGCATTCGACCGACCATCGAGGAGGCGCATAGCAGCTGCAGAAGAAGACCCCGTTGATTTTGGCAATGACGAAGCTCTCGTATGTCGAAGACACCAACTCTTGGACAGGGTATTTCCCCGTTGTCCATATCGCCGCCATTTTAGACTTATCGGTGACCCAATTACCGTTCCTGGCGGGTACCAAGGATCTGCTATGATGGCGATATCCGTCCCCCATTCAGCAACTGTCTGACACAGCAGTTGCTGGGCTGCGTCACAGTGGTTCAGGTTTAGCTGCGTTACCTGCACTGTGATTTTGCAGCACGCTTAAACGCCGGGCACTTCGAACCCCCCATGGGGTGCTTGCTGTTCGCAGCTTTGCTGGAACAGATCAAACAGTTGGGAGGGTTCGTGCAGCATTGTGCCTTATGTCCCTCCAATCCGCAGCGTCGACAGAGCTTGCTTCTGTCAGGGCCTTTGCAAACTTCGGGTTGCTCATATATGCCCACAGGGCATACCGACCACCCCAACTTGACGCTCCCTAACTTGACTACCTTGGAGGCGTCCGCTGCAGATAGCCGAACCAATGCTACCTGTGTCCCTGCCGGACCTTTCCGTAGCCGAACGGCTGCGGTGGGCGCCTCCACTTCACACTGTCGCCGTAGTGAGTTCCCTCACCTTGACCGTCTTGCCTAGGACTTCCTCCGCCAACTTCTTGTAGGCGGCGCCCTTTTGCGAGACGCCCCGCTTTAGCTCGAGGATCATCTTGCCCATCCGGGTACGTCTTATTCGACGTACGTCGGCGCCGAGTTCACCGAGCTTGACGTCACTCCTCATCGCCTTCAAGACGTCCGAGTACTTAGCCTCGTCCGTCTTGATGACTAGGGCATCGCCCCTGGAGTGATTGGCGCCTACCCTAAATAGACTTCTTGCTACCCTCATTCGCCTGGGCCTTTTTTTCGGCCCTTGACGTCTTCGGTTTCCTCTTGTTCTTGACCAGGGTCCAGGAGGCGTCATCCCCCTCTATTTCCCTGGTCTGGGGCGGCTGAGAGCTCATAGCCTGCCGTAACCCCTTACCACCGTCTTTCCTGGGTGGACGGACGTTTCCAGGTCCTTCCTCCCCCGGTTTTGGAGGTACCTGGCCGGGGTTCAGCTTCCCAGCCCCACTACCCTTGTTCGGGGTAGTAATCCTCAGCGTTTTGGAGCGGCCCCCAGGGAGCTCATCCCCTGGAGACTGTCTCCCCCGTTTTTGTGTCTGCTCCGTTGGAGTTTTGAGCCTCAGTCTGGGTAGACCTCGACTCCACGGATTTCGCGGGTTTACACTTGGCCGTCCCGACCGCCCTCTCCAGCTTGGCGTCCAACATCGACTTTCGAAGTTTCAGCAAGCTCCTCTTGAGGTCCTTACTGATATTATGCTTCGATGTCGCAAAGTCGATGATGGCGTCCAGCTGTTCCGTCGCAACCTCGAAGGCCGAAAGCCCATCGCGTTTGCGGTTCATCGCCTCCACAAGCCATGGGCCGTCTATAACCTCTACCGGCGTAGCCTGGGAGATGGTTAAGTGACCCACGCTGGCGCTGCACACCGAGCTGCCGACTATTGCTACTGGCCTCCTAGGCGGAGACCTGAACAACCCACCTCTTGCGAAGGGGTTGTCGCCTACACTACTATCACTAGGTGGTGGGGATTCTCATCGATTTGTTTTCGGCGAAAAATGACAAAACAAAACTTTGCCAGACTGTCCAGACGTTTCGGTCGATTTACTGGCCTTCGACCATCTTCTACTGTCTGTTAGAAAATAAGTGACTGGAAGATTTGTCCGCAGAAGATGGTCGAAGGCCAGTAAATCGACCGAAACGTCCGGACAGTCTGGCAAAGTTTTGTTTTGTCATTTTTCGCCGAAAACAAATCGATGAGAATCCCCACCAGCAATTTCGCGGCGATTGATCCATTATAAACATCACTACTACCACTAATTGAAGAATTGACTTGTTTTTCCATTTTGGTCCCACGAGTTGCTCGGGAAAAGAGGTCCACCACGCCAGAGCCTAGCATGACGCGGTATGGGACAATTACTGTGGAGGGTGCCCAGGTACCCCACAGGCTCCGTTAAAGGCTTAGCTCATTATTTCACCCCCCTGGCCATGCATCCCCTCGGCACGGGTCGCTTAACGCCTTGATATTAGGGGTTAGGGACGATGGTCCCGTTGGTCGCACCCACTCACTCTAGCTGATGTCAGAAGGACAACAGTGCCCAGGCTGAACTACCAGCTAAGTACGCAATTCTTAGCTGGCGGTCAATTGTCATCGGATGACCCGTGGAAGTGTGAGATTGAAACTTGTGAGGACCAGAGCTGTGTAGGTCGCTCCTTCCCAGATGTCAACTCACCATTTCGCAGCCCGTGTGTATGTGTGTGTGTGTGTGTGTCTGTGCGCACCAACCCAAAAAAATGTCACTCAATTTTCAGGTACTTATCCTTAATCGATCTACTCGCAACAAGTTGCATTCGACGCAGAATACTCTACCATTGTTTCCTATTGAAAATTGACTAGATCGGACTGTAGGCTCGGAAGTTATGGCCAAAATACCATTTTTTTTGAAAAATTCGGTAGAAAAATGTCACTTATTTTTCAGGCACTTATCCTTAACCGATTATAATGCATGAGAAAGGCACCATCACCGCTAGGTGGATTAATCTGGGTTTTCACGGAATAATCGCGTAAAAAAGTTGCAGTCGACGCAGAATCGTGTCCCATTGTTTCCTATTGAAAATTGGCATGATTGGACTATGGGATCGGAAGTTATGGCCAAAATACTTTTTTCACGGAATAATCGAGTAAAAAAGTGTCATTCATTTTTCGGGCACTTAACCTCAACCGATTTGCTTGTAACAAGTTGCATTCGACGTAGAATCTTGTCCCATTATTTCCTATTAAAAATTTCCCAGATCGGACTCACTATGGGCTCGGAAGTTATGGCCAAAATAGAGTTTTGATTCGCGCGAGAAAGGCACCATCACTGCTAGGTGGCTTAATCTGGAGCTTTCAGAAATTTCAACGGAAAATTGTATGGGGAAATCATTGGTTTTACTTATGTATTACCAGTCTAAGGCCGGAGTGGCCTGTGCAGTGCATAGAAGTCTTCTCCATTCAGCACGGTCCATGGCTGCACGTCGCCAATCACGCAGTCTGCGGAGGGTCCGAGAATCGTTCTCCACCTGATGGATTATCTTGCTCGCTGTGCACCTCACCTTCTTGTGCCCGTCGGGTCGTTGTTGAGAACCATTTTCACCGGATTATTGTCCTACAATCTGGCTACGTGTCCGGCCCACCGCAGTCTTTCAATTTTCGTGGTGTGAACGATGTATGGTTCTCCCAACAGCTGATGCAACTCGTAGTTCATTCGCCTCATCCACGTACCGTCCGCCAGCTGCTCCCCACCATAGATGGCACGCAGCACTTTCCTTTCGAAATTTCCCAGTGCGCGTTGGTTATCCACGAGCATCGTCCAGGTCTCGTGTCCGTAAAGAAGATGGTCTAATAAGCTTTTGGTACGGCGGCAAACTATATTCGATCGGAGCGTTTTTCGGAATCCAAAGTACGTACGATTTCCTGCCATGATGCGTCTCCGAATTTTTCTGCTGGTATCGTCATTGCAGGTTACCAGTGAGCCCCAGTACACGAATTCGTCAACCACCTCGATTTCGGCACCACCAATACAAACTCGTGATGGGTGGCTTGCGTTATCCTCTCTTGAGCATCTTCCTATCATGTTGTTGAAGTCTAGGTGGATTGTATGCTGCGCTGCTGGTCGGGTGGATTGCCCGTTCCCCTCGTGGGACTGAGCCACGGATGGACAACATCGGTGGTTGCCGTCTCAATGGAGGCAGGTCTGGGACTGGCTGTCTCTTGACGGTGGATCGTCGATCTCTGCGCATTTGGGCTTCGTGGCCGTGCGGTTAGCGACGTCAATTGTCTAGACGCATAGGTTATGGAGCGTGGGTTCGATTCCCGCCCTGGTAAGGAGAAAACTTTCGTGGTGTTATGTGTCCTGTTCGTTGTCTATGTGTTAAGTGTTCAGTCTGTACGGTGTTCCCGTCTTTGTTTTTTTACTATTTCAAAGGGACTCGAGAATGCCCATGAAGCGTTGACATTATTGAAAGTTAGCTTGGAAGTCGTATCTGAAAGACACCAACTCCATGCTCAAATTCGGAATAGGCTCGGCTGCATCTGTCTAGCGTTGTTCTAAATGTCGTTATTCTTCCATTGTTACAATATAATTAGCCCTACATGGCATCATATTTTCTGTCATCAGAGTCATTCGATGTATAAAAATGGGACGATGATGCTTTATACGTATCTGGATAATAGACATTGTGTGCAATGAGGCCCTCAAGTAAAACTCCCTATCCTACCCAGAAGAAAGTACAGCTCCGTTTGGTTCTACCCACGCAAAGTGAAATCTCGAGACGAAAATAGCGAACTTCATGCTTTGAAGGAGTCACGTCACGAAGCACACCACTACGACCGTTGTATTTCCATTCACAACTTTCCGTCAAAGCTGCGTTACATTGTTGAAAGCGTATCCATCCGTGGGTGGAGTGGCTACCGGTATTAATATCAGCGTTCTCATGAAAAAAGGCAGCCAACAACCAACCGTACTGAATTTTTGGCATTTCCCTTCTAGTAGGTAGCAAGGAAGGCATTCGGGTGTATCTAGCATCATTAATAAAAAAAAAACGCCTACACCTAGAAACACACTTGAAGCAGTGGTTGAAAATATTTCATTCATACAGTTCACAGGCTCTTGACTCTACTGGCTGGCGTCTGGTTCGTCCTACTACTAGACGGCCAGAATAATGCGATGAATGCTAGAGGAGTGAGAGTTCCTCTGGCGTTTTACTGCAGTTAACGCCAACGCAGAACGGGTAATCATTTGATCGCGTGGGTGATGTGGCCTACAGGACAGAGTACATGTCATGGTGATAACACGATGGTGCTTTCGAGAGTATGGCAAGGATAGAAGGATAAAAACATCAATCATAGCTCCAATCTAGATTAGGCGCAGGTGTGTTGAACTATTAGACTGCTAATTACATTACGACACTGTTCCAATGGAATAGTATTAGTAATAACGTCTATGTAGATCTTTTATTTAGTAGTCCAATAAATAATATTTTACCTATGTAGTTTAACATGGTGCTTCAATGAACTTTTGAGGTTATTATGTATATTCAGGTGGCATCTGAGATTAAAATTTCATTTTTTTATGAACATGCCTTACACTTTTCGAAAACATAAGTTACCTCAATCGTTTCCCTATTTAAATGTCACTAGCCATATTTTTATTTATTTATTTACATGTTTTCCCCATTTACTGTCTGGACTACACTTGCTTTCCACCCATTGAAGCAGATGAGTTACTGTTTCCGACCTTACTCCGGATTTGGTCGCCTTAATCCTCGCTGCTTGAAGGACAAAGGATATCACATTTGGAAAGCTCTCGGATGTAGAAAGATTGCATCGTTCTCGTTCGCTCACATGACCCACCCACGATAGGGATCTTTTGATTTTTGATTTTGTGCGTTGTCACTTTCCTTTTGCTGTCACGTTTTGGTAGGCATAAGGCAAGCTCTGAAGAATATTATCAGTTTTACCTTTTAATGCGGAAGAAAGGTGGACGTGGTTCTGAGATGACGAGGGTAGGCTTCTATAGTGGCATCGCCAGTCGAAAGTCTTGTGGATGTAGATTGATGGAATGGAGCAGTGGCGAAGCTTTTGCGTCAGACGGAAAGCATAAACGATTATTTATTGCGGTACATTCTGTCGCCTCGTTTGTCGCCTTTGTCGCCGTCTGCGTTCAGTGGATTGGTATAGCAGGCGACGCGTGCTTTTCGTGCGCATGCGACATTTTTTTTCATTCTCACTACAATTCGATTGTGAGAATTGAGGAAACATGCTGATTATCGTTGTAATGGTAATCCAACTAAGATCCTTAACTAAAACTCGAATGCTTTCTTCTAAAAAACGATTGCATTTGCAACCATGCGGCTCTAACTGAAAATGCAAGATTTTAGTACTTTAAAATTTTCTTATCTCATCATAGTAAATTCATTCGGTCTAAATTGAAACGAAAAGTATTGGCTGCATTAAACTCGCCGATGAGAAAACAGAAATCACATTTTGACGTACTCGCGTTGTATCATTTCTCTTCAAAAACGATTTTTTTAATAGAAGTTTCGACTTTATGTTAATTTTATATATCAGCCTGGTGGATTTAGGAAATGCCTGTCTATCGTCTGTAGTTATTGATCACTTGGTTAATCGATTCATTTCAACGAACGTACTGCAAATAAACTAGAAATGACTTTTCAACTACCATGCGTCTCCATATCTCATCCAACTGTTATTATTGTCATCATTTGTTGTTGGAGGACTTGACGAAGCTTTTTCCCCACTGTGCGAAACCAGAGTCAAACACTTCCAACATATCATAGTAGTGGTAAAGACTTTTCCATTTCCCACGAGAAAGAAAATCAACACGCACACATTCTTCCATCCGTTGAACTTCAGTGCTCTCCGTGTGTAACCAGTCTTCGTCCTTGCATCATCGTGCCTGCTTCGAGCGCAGAGCCCCCTAGACCGTACAATAGCTTTGCCAGTGGTGAACGTTGACCGTGATATGATCCCTTTCGCTGCCGTGCCGCCTCGAATGGATACAATTTTCTCCGCAAAGTTTGCTCCCATCTCTTGAGGGATTCCCTAATTCCCCGCAAGGAGAGCTTCCTCCACGACCGACCGATCGAATCGAGAAGAGCAAACGCGACAGATACCCCCCCGAAAGTGTGCACCCTCAGCAGCAGTGGATTCTGCATAATCTCGTCAGTCGCATTTCGGAGAGGAAACTGTACGGTGGTTCAACGGTGAACTGAAGTAGAAACGAATCGAGACTCCAGTCCTTGTATCCCTACCCCTGGTGTGAAGAAAATTGCTACGCGTTCTTATTCTCTGCCATCGAGTTGCACAAAAGATAAGAATCAATTTCGATCGTGTGGCACCTGTTTCGAGCTATCGTGTCGTGAATTGAAAAATCGCGTCAGTGCTGAACGGAAAACCGTGAATTCCACGAAAGCGTAAGTAAATTTCGCGACGGAACCCCACCCCACGTGCTGGTGCGTGTCTTTTCGAACATTTTCCTTTCTGGTAGCCAGTTGGAAAAAGGCAGTTGGCCGTTCCTCACCAGCAGGAAAGTAGGTGTCGCTCACTTTCGTCCGAGTGAGGAAAATTGATTTTTCCAGCAGAAGCATATGAGTTTGGGTATGGTTGGCTGAACCAGACTTGTAGCGTTCTAATTTTGTTCGCGTTGCAATTTAATTAAATTATTATTGCTGTTTTAATATGTTTATTCAATTTTCAATATTTGAATTGATGGATACAATATTAATTATTCAAATTAAATTATTTAACTGTTATACTCCCATGAATGTGATTGGAGTTGGAGTTTTTGCAAAGGAATTAAATTTAAAATAAACATAATCATGAGTAAAACTATATCAGGTGTGAAAATTGGATGTGTTTGCCCTAAAACAATAATGGTTCTGGGAACACTGGGACACTGTCATTAATGCTGTCATCATGGCGCATGGTAGAGTCAGTGAGAAGTCGAACATTTGGTCAGAGTTTGAGTTATTTGCTAATAACTCTTTCCAGAGGCTGAATTTCAAAATGATGGACTAGATTTAGAACATACACAAAAAGGATTTTGTTACAACAGTAAACGTTCTAACGGATCGCGATTGCTTAAATAATTTTGACTGGCACAACACTGCCGCAATCATTTTTGGAAAATGGCGTATACGTCGCTTTTTCAGATCACGACAGAACAGTTCTGCATTTTGTTTGTGTATGTATCATTGGAAATGATAGTTTCTATTTTCGGGCAAATGAAATTTGCGGAGAACTATCAGAAACGTCATTTTTGGGGTAACGACCTTTTACGGAGAAACGTCATTTTCGGGAAAATGTGATTTTTGGGGAAATGTTATTTTCAGTGGAATATCGTTTTCAGATAAATGTACCCGTAACGCTAGGTACCTTTACGTGGTGTGTTACGGGGTAAGATATTGCCAGCTTCAGGCAAATCCTGACCCAATGAATACCTTTGAGGGTGTCGCTAAGTCGCTGGCCGGTCGTTAAGTAAGTACCACATCAACACTTCCTTCCTTTCCCTATTTATGGTGAAGATGGGCTTGGACAGGAGTAATAATTCTCATGCTTTTGTTATTTTTGTTTAAGTCTGGAATTGTGGGCCACTCCCCTTCTTGATTTCTGATAGCTTTCCAGATAAGGATCTCAAAAGTTAAACATGAGTATCACCAGTGTCCAATCTACGAATTACACCGTAACAATGCTAATGCTAATGCTAAAATATCGTTTGTTGTTTGTTGTTTTTGGGACTTGGTTGAGAAATTGTATAATCTTAACAAATTACGTAACGCTCAGAGGGGGAGAGGGGGCGAGCAAAGTGCGACGGTCCACTATACACTATTTTGAGATGTTTTATACAGAAAGTGCGACATAGGGGGATGGGGGTTGAAAATGTCCAATTATTGCGTTACGTTATTAATGGATCTTCCCTTAAAGAACCTCGGATGAATTAAGGAATTGGAGTTTCAAATTGTGCCTAATATACTTATACATAACCGCACACACTACTGCTCTCTCACATCTTCCCCACCTTCTCTATATTCCTTTGCTTAGGATAGAGAATATGTGTCTCAATTTCGGAGGAAATCGGTCCGCAATTTTAAAAGTTATACTGCATTGTTAGTTTCCTAAACAATATACCCACCACTCCCGTCAACAACCATCCTCCCACCTCTTCTATAATCGTCTCTGCAGGATAGAGAATACATGTTTCAAAAGTTTAACGTCATATTTGAATTGCCCCTTAATCGTTTTGGGACCCCATTCAACTGTATAAAAGATGGGCTCGATTGTTTACTTCCCCGCTGTCCGCATCGCGCTTGAAATTTATATGGAAATTAATATGGGAAAACGTACTTTTTCGCGTGGATCACGTGGATCATAACGTTAGCATATGTTCTGAAGGCCGTCGAAACACTTTTCTGAAGAAGGTACGTTGCTGGAACGTCTACAAAAAATGTTATAACCCTTCGGAGATTAATTGCTCGAGATCAATGTTTCTACCTGCACCACCGGGTAACCTATGTTTGTTTGTGGGCAAAACCCTTCTTCCTTTTTGTCCCTACCCAGCAAACCAGCAATCGTATAAGAATGTACAAATTAAATTATATATATTCACAGATCAGATCGTAATCATATATAGATCCAGCAGAAGTTGTGAAAAATTGTAGAAAGGTTACATATAATGCAAATGTACAATCTAATTACAATCTATGTCATAAGTTGTAAATATGTAAATTTAAACTCAAAACGGAATCATATATCGCAAATATTTGAAAAATTTCATATATGTGCATCTGAAGTTACAATGTCGTTAAGATTTGATTGTAAAGTCCTCTGTTATAATGATTTCAAATATACATTCAACAACTCTGATGATCCTTGAATGTTCAATAAAATATTCTTTTCAAGAATATTAAAAAGAACACATTTGTCATCATCATTAAATACAATTAGAAGACAAATTTCAAAAGCGGTAGTTGTTTTATACAAATACATTCCTCAACATTAAACAATCGGTAATCACCCAGTCAATGTCTGTGAAATAGAACTACATGAAAATGATCATTCAGTTATTTTTGTACTATTGGTCAGAATTCTAAGGGAACCTTTTCGCACCCATTCTCCATGAACTGTGTTTTTCCGTACATCTGTACTAGCTATTTATAACTAAACCTTCAAAGGTTGATTACTAATAGAATACTTACTGTTATTTGTCATTAGACATAGTAAACAGCCTGGTGTTGTTTTTTAAGTACTCACTAAATGGATAGAAACAGATTTGCAAAAATTCCATTATTTAGTACTTATTGGAAACATGAAATTCAATTCTAAAAATTAGCAACCAGAAAGAGAGTATGTACTATTAGTCGTTTTATTCCATATTTTGTTTTTCTTAACAATCAATTCACAACATCACTGGGATCTATAGAACAATTTAGAAATACAATAAACACGATTTTAGGGAAAACAAACTTTGAGGGCAATTTTGTTATATTGACAACGTTGTATTTCTCCTCTTAGAGATGATAATATCATGATGATATTATACACGTTATATTATTAAATTATATATGTGTTCAATTAAATCGCATATACTGGTTATTGCAATCATTGTCGACAATGTTGTATAAGATGTAATGGAATGTCTTTTCCAGATTGTATTCGCAGATGCAATATTATCATTAGGTATAAATGACAGGCCTGGTAGCGGGTCACTTTTTAGTGACTTGGTCACTTTTTTCGGGCTTTATGTATCCATCGGAAGATGTTTTGTTTATGGCGGAAATGAAATTACGGATCTTGGAAAAATTATCACTCTGAAACATCGCCAGCCATTTAATTTAATTCGCTGCTCCTATTGGCATTTCACCAGTAGCTAATTGAACGTGTTTTATGTCACAGTTTATAAATTGTTATACAGTCATGGAAGCAGGAGACCTGTCGATTTGAAGTTTTTTTAAACTCAAGCTTTATGCATTAGGGGAAGGTGGGAAGACTTGATTCCTTGGGAAACTTGATTGTCCCTTGTTTTACCAAGAACTAAACTGCCCATGATCGCATATTTGTAACACTCGCATTTTTGTTCATTTTGTAAAAAGCCTGTGAATCGTTCAGAATGCTAAATTTGATGGATCTAACCCCACAACAGTAAAATAGGATTTATTATTTTGCTTATCTTTGGTAAGCTGGAAATTATTGATTTTGTGGGGAGGATTAACAAAATCAACCGAAATGCTTATGTTACAAATATGCGATCATGGGCAGTAACGTTGTATTGTTATAGAGCGATTCCAAGCAACAGCATCAAAATTTAAGAAAATTTTTAATTCATGATTTTCTATTGAGTTGAAACTTTGCACAGTTTTTCAATTTCATCTAAATCGTCATTATTCGATATCAAATCTTCATATTGAGTCACGACTAACTTTTCAAAAGGGTGTATGTGAAAATGGTTCAAAAATATTTAAAAAGCTGCACAGCAAAAACGGAATGTTCGATTGTTATGATTTTTTTCAGCAAAGTTAGACAACTAAATGGTGATTCTTAAGAAAATGTGCACAGTAAAAAAAAAAATTTTTGCCTTTAAAATATCATTTTGTCACAAAACTCAAATATCTCAAAACCCTATCTTTTCTCGAACGTAATTTTTTAGGGAAAACGGTCTATTATATTAGCTATCTACCATAAAAATTTGGTGATGGTAAACTAATAAACAAAAAGTTATGAGATTTCAAACATTTCACAATTTTCACATATAGTAAACAAAAAAATTTCCGTGTATTTTTTTTTCAAGAATCGCAGATTTGATGCTGATTTTATTGTTAAGGGCCTTGCGTGAGTTAAACAAGTTGTTTGTATGATATTCCATATTTATGTATTCATCGATATTATGTATATTATATGTATAAATATTATATGTATAAATAAATAAAAATGAATTAATATTATCCTAAGTATTAAATTAAATGTGGCAGTTTCAATAATGTTGTTATAGAAACTCTAAGAGTTTTGGGTTTGAATTTTGGTATGGGTTATGATATCATGAAAACAGTTTATTAATACTTATTTTTATTTATTTTTATTCAAATTTTTAAAATATCGAACACTTTTGAATTATTATCAGCACAGTTTGAGTATAGTTTTGCTTTAATTTTATTTTCCGACAATGGAATGAAACAGTGAAATTTTTGGGTTCCTTGGATCGTTTTCGCGTTATTAAATTGCTCGCTGAGCTCTGAAGCCTTTATTTCGTACTCTTCAGTAGTAGTAAAACAAAATGATAATTTGGTTAAATCTTTTTCTTTTCTACGATTTGCCCAATCAAAAAGTTCTTTCGCAGTTTTAATTGGATGCTCACGTTCTTTGGCTAAACTTGCTCTTGTGGCCATGCGCTTTATTGTTCCTCCAATAGCATCACAAGGACCTTTGCCATGTGATGTAGCAAAAATGCCATTCTGCATCAATTCCGTACATTGATTTAAATTGACATAGGCTCGAAAAATTCTTACGATTTTTGTACTGCGACGCTGCTCCATCAGACATGAAATATATCTTTTGACTTCTTTATGCTTATCAACGCGTAAAAGTTAATCATTTTTCAATGAACAAGTTTACGGATACTGAATCGTGTCTTAAATCTTCGGAAATTATAATAAAACTTAAGTGTTCAATTTGCGTACTTCCATTAAAATAAATAACGAATGGATGAATTGTAGCTTGTTGTACGTTCCAGTGATGGGACTGCACTTCATCTTGCAATACAAAGCTGTAATTTTCAGAAAAATCACAAATGACTAAAAATTCACCATTTTGTAATGTATTTTTCGTATTTTTTAAAAAGCTGGATTGTTCTGTTTTAATGAAATCGTGAGGGATTAAACTTTCTAATTTCAAGCAAAAATATGACACAAACTCATCTACAGGTTTTACAATAGTTTCTATGTCACACCTATCCGTGGTCACCCATTGCTCAAATGATAACTGATCAATATATTTTTCTTCAAACTCAGCGAATAAAGTATTTTCCAATGATGAAGAATCTGGACAATCCGAACAAGATCGTAGATAGCAATTTGATGTTGTATTTTCACACAAAAGACTACCAGTTAACATTTTAATATCCTTTGTTACATTGATTCTTTTCAAACTATGTAAAATAAGATTAATATTCTCATGGGTTGTGCACACACACACACATTATGTGTTCCTGAATTGGAAAGAAGCTTACATTGCCTTGGCCGAAGGCTTGCAAATGAGGAAAAACCTATTTTACTATTATCGTGAATTTCCTTGAAGCGTGTGTACGCTTCTTTCAAGCTTGACGCTTTCCATCTTTTTTTACTAATACATAATCTTTTTGACCAGGCATAGCTCGACTTACTTCATCATCTTCAAAATATTGAACTACTATTTCTTTTGTCTCATCTATTAATGCAGTACTAGACCTAGTATTTTTGGTTGAAAGACAGTTATTCTTCAATTGTTTTGCCTCTTTTACTGTATTTCTATTGGTTTTGAACTCATCAATGGCATCCTGAATAGACCACGAACTTGGCAGCATCGACAAAATCAATAATTTTTCTTTCCTTGTCGTGGCTGCATTCGAGAACCTTTCCTTCATATTTATAATTACCTCATCGTAGTCTGTATTTTCCACATCATCAGGTCCTAATTTGAAGAGGTTTCTTCGTACAGCTTCGTTTATTTCACGGTATTTTTTCTCCGGGTAATAAACGTAGTCCATCTTACTCCATTTAATCGGAGTCACTTTTATCCCAGCTATGCCCTCGTTAAAGCGTTCGATGTTGACCTTTTGGATACACTCATCTTCCGATTGATTTGTTGAAACAGATTTCGCTGATGGTACGGTGGCAAGGCTCTCAGCACTTAATACTTCTGGTAATTCCTCAGTTGTTGTCGATACATCTGGCAATTCCTCAGTTGCTGTCGTTTTCGAACTTCCTGCGCTCTGCTCAACCGATGATATACAGATTGCTCTTTTGTCAACGTTTAGACGGCAGGACGTGCAAATGCGTAAATTTGTATTCAATGTGGACATTGGAGCATAACCAGTCGCTTTCAGTTTATCTATGGTGCTTTCGGTGAGATTTCGTAACTCTTTTGAACACTTTTTTCCATCAAACGGCCTACAACAGTTGAGAAAGCGGCTACTCATGTTGTTCGTAATATTTCAATAAACAAAATCACTTTTAAGTTTTTACTGACTAGTTTGGTGTCATTTGCTTGACTGAAGAAAAAAATTACTATAAGATCTTTAACAACCTTAGTAGTAGTAATTTTTTTGCTTTTTCGTGAGCATTATCATGGTATGTACCTATCATGCATTTGTTGTTGTTGAATACCCGTTTCCTCCCGATCATAAAGTCTATTCTCTAAGAGGTATATTTTTTGCAGGTAAACTATAGACGTACACGTGTATATAAATCTTTGATTTTGCAGCTTTTGTCTTAAAAATAACATTTCTGATATGTTTCTATCAACGTTATTATCAACAGGTTTCAACACTATTAAAAGAATTTTTCGCCAGTCATGTGCAATGAAAATTATGACACTATCAATACTTTTGATCACAACACTGGATCGTGTCTAAGTTTCTTATAGATGCTATGAATAATTAAATCAAAATATCATGAAAACAACTTGTTTAAATCACGTCCCTTAACAATAAAATCTGCATCAAACTGCAATTCTCGAAATAACTTACACAGAAAATTTTTTTTTTTACTAAATGTGAAAATTGTGAAATGTTTGAAATGTCATAACTTTTTGTTTATTAGTTTACCATCACCAATTTTTATGGTAGATAGCTAATATAATGGACCGTTTTCCTAAAAAATTACGTTCGAAAAAGATAGGGTTTTGAGATATTTGAGTTTTTGTGACAAAAATGATATTTTTAAAGGCAAAAAATTTTTTTTTACTGTGCACATTTTCTTAAGAATCACCATTTAGTTGTCTAACTTTGCTGAAAAAATCATAACAATCGAACATTCCGTTTTTGCTGTGCAGCTTTTTAAATATTTTTGAACCATTTTCACATACACCCTTTTGAAAAGTTAGTCGTGACTCAATATGAAGATTTGATATCGAAAAATGACGATTTAGATGAAATTGAAAAACTGTGCAGAGTTTCAAATATTTTCGAAATGGTCGCTCAGGATCGACTGACATGCCCCCGTGGAATGCCTCTATAGCGTATTTTTATAATAGATCCTCTATGATCGTTATGTGGCGAGTTATGTTTTTAATTGACAACCTTATTTACTCTACTATTTACTGTGTTTTGTTCCTCCAGAAAATAATTTTAGTGGCCACGCAAAATTAGAAGAACTTCGTCCAATAATGACCAAATGCTATCATTTTTTCACAGCACAAATCCATAAATATGCTAAATGATCTTCACTGATAAAAATGCCATCATTCCACCACAATTTCAGGATATTTGAATTTTGAGTTGTTGCCTCAATTTGAGGAGACTTTATCCCTCATTAGGCATCCATTGAAAAATTTGTCTAAAAAATTCAAGAAAATATAATTTGTTCTCAAGCGACTTTTTCTTGTAGATTTTGACAGATGTAATGAAAGGTTTGTTCTAAACAAATATTTATTGAGTAGATTTTGAAGATTGCATGCGCTGTCGAATTCCATAGCAAAAATCGTTTATGAATACGCACATCAAGTCGGAAAATCTGTGTATTTTGAAGTAAAAATATTTAAAAATTCAGAGAGCATGGTCCTCATTACAAGCAGGAGGTCGAGCGTTAAATCCCAGGCTTGTACGTGAATCTTCATAATTTTTATATCGTTTTCTACAAAAACGATCCTACTGTTCCTGTCGCACTAAAAATTCCAAAAACATCCGTGGCACCTATGACAAATCGTTAGAGTTCTCTGCCTCGTTCTTAAGTAGGCAGCTAATCCAATGATCGTAATTTTCACTTATTATCACGAGAAGAGAATGCTCATTCACACAGATATTCGCCGAGAAATAATTTTCAGGAAAGAAAAACAGAGTGATAACCATATTTCGATCACTTTCAATGGCGTAAACATTTGATTTGCTTGCAGACTACTCATAGTTTTGAGTTTTGAGAAATATTTTAGTTGCAAATACAATAACACGTATGTTTTTTTTATGATAATATAATGTGTAATGTAAATTATGATGTATGTTTGAACTGTTTTTTACTATTCTAGATTTAAAGTTGTAACAGTCTAATTATGCAACTTTATAACTGAACATATGCGATCTCTGATAAAAACCAGCATGATTGTATATTGATTAAATTGAAATCGGAATACGTCGTATATCTTGTTATGCCAAAACACTGATTTGTACGTATATGGCCTCCACTTTTGTTCACATAGAAGGAATCTATGCATTTTATACAATCAAATTGCATCGTATAAGAGTGCATTAAACAGAACTGAAAGTTAGTTATGTGAACAAATTTGTTGGCTGGGATATTTTTATGCTGAGAAATAATTCCGCATAACTCCAATAAGGACCCCAGACCTCCAAGATCAATAATTTTGAAATAACCTACCTGGATACCTGGTTGGCTACAGCGTCGATACACCTATGCCTGGCGTATTGTACAGCTCCATAATCGTCGATCTTGGGCGACGTTCCTCCAGTTTCCCCGAACGCTCAGGGTCCCCAGGTCCGATTCCACCGCGTGCAGCCAGCGTGTTCGTGGCCTTCCACGAAGTCGCCGGCCCCTATCTTGTTCCCTGTTAAATATTGTTTTTGATATTCTTTTTTCCGACATTTGCACTAAGTGACCAGCCCACTGGAGTCTGCCGTATTTTATACGATTCGCAATATTTTCTTCTCATGATTCATGCATCTGCGCCACACACCATTTTACAGTGGCGTCTGGTCCGCCTGTTCAACCTGTTCATTGCACAGGTAGGCAAACTAATGAAGATTATGTTTTAATCTTGTGTTCAAAAACATAGTTGCACTGGTTGGCAGAAAACAAAGCTGTTGCAACAGCTACGTTCAATTTTGTTTCTGGACCAGTTCACACATTTGAAGCATAGGTAAATAGGTAGCTTTCCTTTTGGTATTCAGGCGTTTGGTTTGTATCATTCAATGCACAAAAAGACACTCCTGCATCAAAGCACGTGGTTTTTTGTCTCTTCCCGCCTACATGTAGAACACGAAGCGATGCAACACACCTTGCAACGAAACGGCGTCGCAGTTCGTTCAAGTTTACGACGTGAACGAAAAAGAAAATATGAGAGAGAATTTTGAGGAAAATTTTCTCTCTGTTCGACTGTTTGAGAACGAAGCGATGCAACACACTGAGAGCATAATATAGACGCCTTCTCAAATTTCATTGGAATCCGTTCAAATTTGAACGAGCGAATGACATATTCTGTCGCTTCAACTAAGCGCGGAATACAAAACTACACATGATACGCATACGGATGCCAGCAGTAGCAACAGTACATATTTGACTCAGTTCGTGGAAAGCAGCTTGATTCAGCATAGTTATTTGAACGTAGTTCATTGTCTTCAGCATATTACGTGGCCGAGTTGTCACTACCACTGCTCTGCTATTTCAATATTGTTTGTTCAAGTTTATACATTTCGAGGATGTCTCTGCATGTGGATGTCTCATATGTGGCTCAAATATAGCTGTAATGATGTGCATAACCTCCCCAAGTAGCACACGCAACATCTTCCAAAAAGCACCTTGTTTCTATTCAGTTTCATAAAAGGCATTGGAAAAACATCAAAGCACGAAAAAGTTGCATCAAGATGTCAAAAACGTTCGAATTGTGATCAATGTTTCATTGAAATTGCAATGCAGTACGTGTTTGACATTTGAAAAAAAAAAAACAACGAATACTGCACATTATGTTGCAAACACGAAACAAAATCATTAAGTTTTACCATGAAACTTCAATGCGTCTTTCAAAATTTAATTGTTTGTTTAAATTAAGTTGCAGAACAGTTGAATGTGTCTTCATGTTTAATTTAGCATCGTTCAACGTTTTGACAACTTACATTTTTTCCTGTGATGGTGCAATCAAGTAACAGGAAACTCGAGTACAAAACTTCATAATCGTATGGTTTTTATGGTGAGTCAACATGCAGTCCCTTCGAAGTGTTGAATGGTGCTGTGGTAGAGTGAAGGACTATCAATCACAAGATCCATGAATCGAATCCAGTTTTATATTCTTATTTTATTTTTTTCCGCTGTAGTATTTTGCAACATTATTGCAATTTTACTGTAATCGAAGGATGTTTCCGTAGGCTCCACCTCTTGCGCTTTTTAGATTGCAAGAGAGTTATATTTGATGACACATACGCAAAGATTGTTTCTTTCCGAATAGTTGCAACACAGTGGAATTTTCAGTAGTGAAACAAGTTGTGCTGCTTGGGTCACTTTTTCAATGAAAACTTATTCGTTATCAAATGGTTGCATGCTTTTCCCTTGCTAACGGCCAACAACAAAAAGTGAGCTTTATAAAGATATTTTCCCGATGGTCACTGGTAGCGCCAGTCATAGTTATTTGGTAGGGCACCACTTGGTCCAAGAACGTTGCCTTTGGAAACAAAGCGTGCTAGCGACGAGTGGCGCCCCATCTCTTAAATCATTAGTGTACAAAACTAACGAAAAAACCTCATACGAGCGAGCCTGCACGGGTGTTTTAGGACCGCGCACGTGCTGAAGGGTTAATAAGAATGTTATTTGATTATTGAACAGGTTCCCAATTATTCCATGCGACGCCCGCCCCTGATTTTCAAGTTTCCCTCCAAGTATTGTACGCAGCACTTATTACTTGAAAACCCCAAAAGCTCTCCGGTCCGCCTTTTTAACGTCCATGCTTCATGTCCATAAAGAGCCACTGGTAGAATCAGAAATTTGTATAGAGCAAATTTCGTTTCCTTCTGCATGTTGCGGGATCTAAACTAGTTACGTAATCCGTAAAAGGAACTGTTCGCAGCAGCAATACGTCTTATCACTTCACGGGAAACGTCATTGTCACATGTCACAAGCGTTCCAAGGTAAACAAATTTTTCAACAACTTCTAACACATCCCATCAAGTACTACCTCAGCACTAACACCACTAGGCCTCTATCTCTACCTGCCACCATTTACTTTGTCTTGGTAGAGTTAATGGTTAAGCCTATCCTCGCCGTCTCCCTCTTCAATGGGAGGGGTCTGGGGTGTGGGTAGGCAATACCTATGATAACTTTTTTTTTCTTTCCAACGCAATTTATGCAAACTTTGTGTTATTTGTTAGTCTAAAAAATGCGTTGCAAATATTACAGCGAACACGTAATAAAGCTTTCTTGAAAAGTCGTGAAAAATGGATTTCAACAAGTGCATGGGCACCACCTTAACTAAATACGTTTCACAATTATTTTTTTCAATCCCATAATAAAAAGGTTGCAAATCCTTATGTGCTTGACATTAAAAATCCAACATAAGTCCTTTTAAGCAGGTTTGAATTACATTTCAATAATTTCCATATCATTTGAAGGCAACCGCTGCAAGCTCGCCGCGCTTGTGTCCAGTAGGTAGAGGCATATCGACCTGCCTACACTGACTGGGGCGTTTTGACCAGTGAAACATATTTTCGAAAAACGTTACATTTTTGTCCAACATTAATTTATTCTCTGATCAGTTCTTGAGTTATGCAAAAAGTTTTGTTTCATTTGTATGGGAGCCCCCCTTCAAGAGCGTGGAGGGTTGAAAAACCTCCACATGCCAAATTTGGCTTCATTTGCTTAATTAGTGCTCGAGTTATGCAGAAATTTGTGTTCCATTTGTATGGGAGCCCCCCTTATAAAGCGGGCAGGGTTCTCGAACCATCTTAAGAACCTTCCCCGGCCCCAAAAATCCCAGCATACAAATTTTCATGCCGATCGGTTCAGTAGTTTCCGAGTCTATAAGGTTCAGACATACAGAAATTCAAATATTTAAAGGTAAGAACTGATTTTTGCCCTTAGTTAGTTATAGTTGTCTAGAAGTTAAGGGAGGGCGTTTTGGCCAGGAAGTTATACCGACTTCCATACACTCATGTTCATAAGTTTGAGTTTCACCCTCTATAAAATATGTGTTTACACATATTTCCGTAGCCTTTGTCCGATATGTGATCTTCAGGTTTCATTTGATATATAATGAGTAGATCTTGCACTTGGGATAACAAAGCATTTTTAAGATATATGCCAAAGTTAAGTTTGTTTACAATGGGTCGATCGCCGCGAAGGCTTGAAGATAATCTTTTTGTCTAAATTTAATCTAAATTTCTGGAAAATGAGTAGGGTATCCAATCATGGTTTGAACTAGTGAAAAGCGTATCATGGTTTGAACCATTTTGAAATCAGTAGAAATTACCATCTCATTGGCAGGAAATGAACCTAAAACAGTATGAATGGCATATTTAGGTATACTGGAAGTGATAGAGTTTATTCAAACATTCGTAAATATTGTTTAAGTAATAAAATAAAGCGATTTAAAAACGTCCTGAATTTGCGCTAAAACCGCCCCACCAGTGGCGTATTATCAAAAAGCTCGTAAGGGACGCATTTTATGACACAGGAGTTCTAACTTGTCCCTTTAATAAAATAGATCAACTTTGTTTTGCCGGTTCATCTGAAACCCGCCATTTGGCCATGATTGGATACCTTAGACAACATTTTAAGGCAAGTGTGGAAATAGAACCCTTAGTGCATACTCTTGTGATACCATTTTTGAAAATACGGCGAAAAAATCTTGATTTGTTTATAATTAGGGGAGACGATTCTAACCACTGGATGAAACAAAAAACGATTCTAAACCCTAAATGGAAATTTGTAAAAAAATTTTTTGGCCTGATTTCGTAGTCTATTTTATAGAGCGGACATTTTTAACATTTCCCGATGCTTTATTGTGTGTGGCTGTAAAAAGTGAAAGATACAGAGCAATTAACCTTCCGGGACTCGCTTCATCCTGGACCGCTCACGCAGTCCCGCATGTGTTGTGAACGAGAAGCGTGCTTTTTTCGAACCTGTTGTACTTTTTACAACGGCGCGAGTTTTTCGACGTTTTCAAAAATGAATCTACGGCAAAAGGTCGAAAGAAAAAAGGTTGAAAGGGCAAAAGATTAGAAGGACAAAAAATCGAAAGAAAAGGGTCGACGGTCGAAAGGTTCAACGTTTTGTCCTTTCGACCTTTTGTTCCGTTCGACGTGTTGTCCTTTCGATCTTTTGTCCTTTTCGACCGTTTGTCCCTTCAAACTTTTGTCTTTCGACCTATTGCTCTTGCGACCCTTTGTTCCTAACCCCTTTACAAAGTTGGTCCGACACCGAGCCCCTCTTAGATAGCCCGAAACCGACCTATTTTTTGCACGCAATTGCGGCTAATTTCTATTGTTATTGCCGTTTGGAGTCAAGTTATTTTCTAGTCTAGTGAGCTTTATTTTTGACATTTTTTGGCATACAAAATAAATATTTGTAGAAGAATTTCAACCACTTCCGAGCTGCTGTCTCTATCGAAGTATGTGCCTATATATCCTCCATCTTTGGCAGAGAATTTATAACAAAATTATTGCAAGTTTTGTTATTTGTAACACACTTTGATATAATTGTAATAAAATTTTGTTATGACTAACTGGTCGGGAAATAAAGGGAATTTAGGGTGCTTAAGTAATTACGATGCTGATGTTCACATAGTTGACATTCTTGGCGATGTAACGAGACAAACATTTTTTTGGGAGACAATAATGAGAGGAAGAAAGGGGTTAACGACAGACATTGAAATGGACAACAAGAGGAAGACATTCGATATGTACGACTGAAAAGGGGGTGGGCAGACTATGATCGCAATCTTACATCAGCAACTTTCACAAATTGGTGGACGAGGGACATGTATTCGAGATCAAGGCCTGCCAGCACTTCTCTAATAGGCTTTGGTTGATTTCCTCGGACCCGGAGTTATCAAACAGTTCTGCTGTTGAGATTTTGGTGAAATTTCATTGAAAACATTGACTCCGCGTAATAAATTCTTATTATATTCCACAAAATACTTGTAGGCGCTCAATGAAAGAAGGGATTTCCGAGTTTTTAATCGTTTAATCGACCGATAAAAACTTCCTAAAAGTATACGGAGTTATAGCTACAATAGTTGTACATACTTGTTTTACTTACATTTAGTTCTTTCAGGTTTTATTTCCAGGAAATTCTTACGTTAAAGTATCGGTTACGAGTTCTACTTTCATGAATCGATTACTGCCTGGTTCTATAATTAAGCATAAGCTGTTATTTTGTCTAAAACATGGTTCGCTAATTTACCGGTCCAAAGCGTTGTTTGGTCACAGGAGGGGATTAAGAATTAGATAGAAACAATCGTTTGAAGTTAACCTATTTTCGAGAGAATTCATTAGATACGAAATATAGGTTCAATTTCTTCTTAAGTTACCTATGCTTATAGTTCACTGAAACTACTGAACTTAATAAACTTCATGAGCATCAAATTAGCACAATTTAGGGTATTATATCGTAATTTAAGTAATAATGAGCTTCTTAGTAATTATGCAATTCCGTTTTACATTTCATTGCACATCTGACAGCCTTCTTCACCTCGCATGTCCGTTGGCGTTGACATTGACGTCTATTGATGTATAGGCGTGTTGCAAGGCACATCCTATTGTGCTAGTAAGTGAGGCGCGCCGACCAAGGGGTCGTCACAGTCCCCCCCGGGTACGCCACTGCTGTGGCTTACCTGTTCTTCGCGCCTAACGTCGAGCACCGCCAGTTTAACCGCAGGACGTTCATAAACTCCTCCGGTCGCAGTTTGTACTGCTGCTGATCTTACTTTGCCATCCTTGCCTGTATTGACGGAAATGACCCTACCTTTAGGCCAACAATTACGCGGGTTACTTGGGTCCACAATCACTACAATATCCCCCACCTCAATCGCTTTGACTTCGCTGAACCATTTTGTGCGTCTTGTGATATCCGGCAAGTAGTCACGAACCCAACGTTGCCAAAAGATGTTAGCTTCCACTTGCGAGGTTCGCCATGATCGTTTCAAGGTGGTTGAACTGTCGTCGAATAATGTTGCCGGTTTCAGTCCACTGGATGAACCCAGAATAAAGTGGTTCGGAGTAAGTACCGGTGCATCTGGATCGTCTGCTGGAACGTGCGTTAAGGGACGTGAGTTTAAGGTGCCCTCGATCTCCACTAGTAAGTTTCTGAGAACCTCGTCGTTGAGAAGACGCTGTGGTTGGATCTGCTGCAAGTTGCGTTTCACGCTCTGAATGAGCCTTTCCCATGACCCCCCCATGTGGGGGGAGGCAGGAGGAAGAAAGCACCATTCGGTATTGGGACTGGTTATTTCTCGAACAATTTTTTCCTGATCTAATTCGGCAAGTGCTGCTTCAAGCTCCTTATTTGCGGCCACAAGATTCGTGCCACGGTCACTGAATATTTGATTCGGAACCCCTCTTCGCACCATAAAATTACGCATCACCATAATACAAGAGTCCGCACTTAACGTATGTGCGACATCTATGTATACCGCCCTTGTTGTCAAACATGTCACCAATACGCCCCACCTTTTTTCCGATCTGCGCCCTATCGCCACCATGATCGGGCCAAAGTAATCGACCCCCACGAAAGAGAATGGTCTGTTGAATGCCGCCAGTCTAGCCGTCGGAAGATCACTCATCGGAGGAGGCTGTGGAACTGCCATCTGATTCTTGCACTTTTGGCAGTTAGCTCTCACATTTCTGAACAAAACTCGTAACTTCGGTATTCTGAATGCCTGCCGTAGCTCGTTGATCACAGTCTCGTGGTTACGATGATGGTAGCGCTCGTGATAGCTTTTAACAATCAGCTTCGTGATACAATGATCCTTCGGAAGAATTACGGGATTCTGTGCATCCATTGTAACATAATCACACCTGCTGATTCTTCCACGCATCCGCAACACTTGCTCTCCATCCAAGAATGGGTTCATGACATAGATTGTACTCTGTTTGGGGATTGTCTTCATGGTAGTCTTTCTACTGGAAAGAATGCTCACTTCCTCTGGGTATGCTTCCTTCTGCGCTTCTCTGAAGAGGTAGGCCGATGCTTGTTGTAGCTCCGTGCTGGAGAGGACGCCGGTTTGACGCACTATGCCCATCATTTTGCTTCGACAGTTCCTTATGAATCTGAACACAAATCCTACCGTATCAACCAATCGTTTCCAGCTGGAGAAGTCCTCGATGTTAATTACAGGTATTGTAGTTGCACCTATGTGGAATAAATGTGGACGCATTTCAACCTTTGACGAAAGAGCTGAGAATGGTTCGACAGGCCATTTGTCGCGCTCCTGCCAAAGAAATTTTGGTCCATTGAACCAGCGACTATCACTTCCCAGGTCCGGTAACCGCTGCCACTTGGTTGCATCGTCTGCAACGTTGTCTTTTGTACCTATCCATCTCCAGCTTGCGATTTCACTAGTCTCCAATATATCACTGACACGGAAGGCGACGAACTGTGAGTATCGGCGATGATCGGATCGTATCCAGCATAGTACGTCGCGAGAGTCTGTCCAAAAGCATCTTTCGTCAACCTTGAACGATAAACTATCAATTACCGTGTTCGCTAGCCTTGCTCCTATAACGGCAGCTTGTAGTTCGAGTCTCGGGATTGATACAAACTTGATTGGAGCTACTTTAGATTTGGCAGCAACGATTGTGCATTCTATTGTGCTACCTTGTTGGAAACGAAGGAAGACGACTGCTGCAAAACCGCTCTCACTAGCATCGACAAAGGTGTGCAACTGTACATTGGTCGCCTGGCCCATCGACGTAAGTTTTCGATAACATCTTGGTACGTGGACATTCTGTACCAGCGGAAGGACCTTCAACCACTTTTCCCATTTTTCGTCAAGACCTTCTGGAATTTCTTCGTCCCAGTCGATTCCCGAGCGCCAAATTTCTTGAAGCAGGATCTTAAGATAGATTAGCAGATTCGAAAGCAGCCCCAGAGGGTCAAAGATGGTCATAAGTGTTCGTAACACCTCTCTTTTGGTAGGTTTTCTTTTTCCAGTTAACAGATCTGCTTCATGTTTCGGTGATAGCTTGAAGGTAAGGGTATCGGTTGTGGTGCACCACCACATGCCCAACACCTTTTCTGTAGCAAGTTCAGATCCTAGGTTTAGACTTCTCTCGTCAACTCGTTCGTCCTGTAAAGCGTTGATAACTGTAGGCGAGTTGGAGATCCAGTTGCGTAACTCAAAACCGGCTTGCGCATGAACGTGCCTGACTTCTTGTGCTAGTTTGATTGCCTCATACTCCGTCTCCGTGCTAGCTAGCATGTCATCTACATAGTGGTTCTTGATAATCACTTTCGTTGCAGCCGGGAACTTTCCTGCATACTTCTCCGCATTTATGTTTTTTACATATTGTGCAATACTGGGCGAGCAACATGCACCAAATGTCATAACCTGCATTACGTAGATGCTTGGTGCTGGGTCCGTAGGGTGTTCCTTCCAAAGAAACCGTTGGCAGTTTTGATCTTCGATCGAAATCCGCACTTGGTGGAACATTTCCCGCAAATCAGCACATATTGCCACCTTATTTTCTCGAAATTGGATGAGCACCGAAAACAGAGACGTCAGCTGATCCGGTCCTGTCAGCAGCATCGAATTCAGCGACACACCGCTGGCTTTTGCTGCCGCGTCCCAAACGATGCGCACCTTCCCCGGCTTGTTGAGATTGAAAACGGGGAAGATCGGGAGATACCAAACTCGTTGCCGTGTTTCTTTCGACTCTTCATCCGTTAGCTTCCGTACGTATCCTTTCTCGAGATATTCATGAATTTTTGTTCGAAGCACTGTTGCTAATTCAGGATCTTTTTTCAATCGAGATTCCAAGCATCGCATTCGTTGTAAAGCCATGGGTTTGCTATTCGGAAGGTGGAAATCGTCATACTTCCAGAGCAAATTGGAAACGTAATGTCCGTTTTCGTCTTGCTTGATAGTCTTGAGAATATCTACGGCACGCTGATCCACGACTGATGCCAAATTGTGTTTGGGTTTGAAAATTCCTAAACTTTCCATAGAAAAATAGTCGCTTACCGCAGTATGCAGTACAGCATCATTCGTCACACCACACGAACACTTTTGAGGGCTATGATAACTGACATAATCGGTGACTTGTTCTATACCACCGTGGATGATCCAGCCCAATCGTGTTTTCGTAGCTATTGGTTGACCCCAGCTTCCTTCTTTTCCTTTCAATGGTAGTGTTAAGTTGGCGTTATCAATTCCAATTAAAATGCGGGGTTGAGCATCGTGATAGGATTCAACCGGAATACCTCGCAGATGATGATATTGATCGGATAGTTCATTTCCGATAACGGATTGGCGAAATAGGTCGAGATTAGATACTGTATGTACCTCCTGGAGACGGTATCTCTTGCAATTATTTGTTGTGCCCGAAATATCAACGCTCAACCGACGTGAATCATTCTCTGAACGACTCTGACTACTTGTCCACCGGAGGCATAGAGGTTCCGGTATACCTTTTAGCTGTAGCTCTGCTGCAAGTGAAGCATCCATTAACGTATATGAAGATCCGTCATCTAAGAAGGCATACGTTTTCACGGTTTTCCTAGGTCCGTATAGAATAACCGGAACGACACGGAATAGCATTGTGTTCGTGAGCTTTAGATGGGTATTACAGTCACGTTCTGTCTTATTCGGCGCGGCGTTCGTCGGTTTAGATTCCTGACGTGACGTGTTAACTGACTTAGCGTTATCTCGTTGGTTATTGTGGAGCAGGATGTGGTGTTTGAATTGACATCCATTCTTCCCACAAACTTGTTGAGATCTACACGACGTTTTGTGTTTCTTGAGGCACTTTCTACATAATTCAAATTCCTTAACCACCGCCCAACGTGAGTTGTAACCAAGTTCAGCAAACCGTATACACTTCTCTACACTTGGACAACTACCTTTGCACACTACGCAGGACTTGAATGGTAGATTTAATGATGCACGTTTGATTTCTTGATTTGGCTTGTATCGCTGTTTCTTCTGCGTGTGCGTTCAGGAAAGCTGAATCCTTTTCCCCCGAGCCGCTGTTGATTCTCTATTCGCTAACGTAACTATTGGGCAAACTGTCTCCGCAAGCTCGTACAACCATGCCGAAAATACAGAGAGATTGGCCCTTGGCAGAGTTCGTCGATATTTCGCCCAATCGACCTTGATCGACGAAGGAAGCTTGGAGACTAACTCTTGTAGAAGCGCGACATTGTATGCGTATTCATCCAGCTGGCATGCTTCAATTGTGGCACATAAATTCTGGATGGCCAAGGAGAATTCGACTAGTGTGTCTAATCGATCTGCTTTTGGTGGTGGTGTGGATCTGATCTTGGCTATCAAGTTTTGCACAATTACATCAGGATTTCCATACAGCATTTTCAAGGTAGAGATGATTCCCGGCACATTTGACGGATGCATAAGCCGGCACTTTACTGCTTCAAAGGCCTTCCCCTTGAGGCACTTTTGCAGACGAACCAAATTTTCTTCCGAAGTATAACCGCACATGCTGGTCGTAGTGATGAACGTCGAATAGAATAATGGCCACTCCTCGGGTATACCACTGAAGTATGGTAGCTCTCGTGATACTGCTTGGCGAGCGGCGGCTTGGCTACGCGATAGGTTGTTACCTTCCTCATCTACGAAGGCAGCTTGCTGTGTGGTTGAACGCTGTGCTGGCATGTAGCTGCCGACGTGTGGTCCAGTATTGTCAATCCTTGACGGAAGATGCGTATGTTCACTAATCCTTAGTTGTCTCAAATTAGGAACCATTCCAATGGAATGAGTTGGTGCCAGATTCGCAGCAGGATGAAACATTGCATGATTTTGTTGTTGCACGGGATAATTCGATGGTTGATAATCATACCCAACATCATGGGCTGACGGCTGACTTTGGTAAGCCGTAGAATGAAAATGGCGGTTGATTCTGATGCATCACCTGGGGTGGTGCCTGACGCGCTGCCTGATTGATCGGTAGCTGATTCGAAACCTCCATCGATTGGGGCTGATTTGATGCTCTGCAGAATTGAGCGTCGGCTGATGCTGACGCTGGTCCATGCACGCTTCAGGATAACTTGATGGCTGGTTATGATTTAATGCAGCTGGTGTCACACCTTGCATCCATTGATTCACCTTGCGATTCAATGCTTGTTGATCTTCCTCAAATTTTTCTTCTTCTTCTCCCGACGACGAGTCGTTGGCCATGTCCCTCAATAGTTGGTGCTTCTTCTGGAGATACTCACGTTTCTTCGCTTGTTCTTCTTCCTGCAGCTTTCTTTCCTCGTCCAGGATTTGTAGTTCCAACTGCAATCTTCTTTCCTTTTTAGACGTTCTGGTGCTGGCTATTCCGGAGCGATGACTGGCAACTTCTTCCTGATCTTGCTTCTTGGTTTCAGGTTGCATGTTTCCTGTCAAGGTGGGTACAGCGTTGTTGGTTGTCTCACAAGATAGACTGACGATTGGGGCATTTCGTGACGACAACGGCGTGCTGTATTGCAGAGATGGAATCACTTGATTTCTATACGAAGGAACTGTGAAACACTGAGCTTGCGTAACCACTTGAGGGAAGTAACTCGGCACTCGCGTATTTGATGGTAGAATCGTACTGGGGGGCATTGACAGACCGGGTGGTGGTATTTCGAACGGCTTTGACAGACTGGGTCTTGAGATCTGATGGGATTGTTCAGACATACTAGGTGGCACCGTCGTAGTAGGTGGAATGGCAGTAGTGCTCGTTACGAAAGGAGGACGAGTGGAGGTGTTTGTGGCAGTGAAAGCGTGCGCGGTATATGGAATACTAGTGTTTGCGGTGGCGGTTTGGAAGGGTATGTTACTAGTTGCTAATTGCGTAATTGGTATAACATCTGCAGTCGGAAGAACACTTGCACCGAGCTTGTTGGGACTAATTATGCACACGGAAGCATTAAGCGATGCAATATCGGGAACTGCGGCTGACTGAGTCGGGTTGATACCCTGGTTTACTTGGGTACTTACTGACGGCGCTTTTGATGAAGCTTTGGCTGCCGGCTTACGCTTTTCTTCGTTCCTGCCTTAGGAGCTTCGCATGAAAAGCAGAGAAAGCCCTGTTGATTAGTGTCGGCGGTAACAACCATGCATACGAAGGGATACCAGTTACCGCACTTGTCACATTGGATCATGTGACTGTTGTCCGTATTAGTGCAAACCATGCAGCGACAATCGTTTATGGTCTCCTGTTGATGTTCGTTTTTTTCGCGACATAGCGGGTTATCCTCCGAATGGGGATCAATGAAGTTTTTACTTTGTAGGCGCTCAATGAAAGAAGGGATTTCCGAGTTTTAATTCGTTTAATCGACCGATAAAAACTTCCTAAAAGTATACGGAGTTATAGCTACAATAGTTGTACATACTTGTTTTACTTACATTTAGTTCTTTCAGGTTTTATTTCCAGGAAATTCTTACGTTAAAGTATCGGTTACGAGTTCTACTTTCATGAATCGATTACTGCCTGGTTCTATAATTAAGCATAAGCTGTTATTTTGTCTAAAACATGGTTCGCTAATTTACCGGTCCAAAGCGTTGTTTGGTCACAGGAGGGAATTAGATAGAAACAATCGTTTGAAGTTAACCTATTTTCGAGAGAATTCATTAGATACGAAATATAGGTTCAATTTCTTCTTAAGTTACCTATGCTTATAGTTCACTGAAACTACTGAACTTAATAAACTTCATGAGCATCAAATTAGCACAATTTAGGGTATTATATCGTAATTTAAGTAATAATGAGCTTCTTAGTAATTATGCAATTCCGTTTTACATTTCATTGCACATCTGACAGCCTTCTTCACCTCGCATGTCCGTTGGCGTTGACATTGACGTCTATTGATGTATAGGCGTGTTGCAAGGCACATCCTATTGTGCTAGTAAGTGAGGCGCGCCGACCAAGGGGTCGTCACAATAATATTTCCTTTTTCTTAAGTGCTATTTTCGGCAAATATTATTTTTTGGAAAATGTCAGTTTTGGGGAAATTTTATTTCCGAGAAAATGGCATTGTTGAGGATATTCTATTTTTGGAGAATCTTGACAATTGGGGGAATATAAGAAAACCTTGCACGACCTCAATAGTCGAGACTTTCAATTATGCCTAATGTAGATTACGACTTACGCTATTATGCTCAATATACTTAGGCATAAACTTTCACTCTACACCACCCAAACTCCTCACGTTTTTCTCAATAGCCACCCCCCCCCCCCCCTATAGTAGTCTGCAGGGATCGTACTTCTCACTCATTCTCACGAGCAGAGAATGCTCCCTCACGCTCCGAAACTTGATTATGTCAATGAGCTGTTATGAGGTTTTATAGAGAACTCCCCAGTAATCCCCGCGATACGACTCCTTGGTGTTGCATCAACATCTCGAGATTTATTCGAGGTTTTTGTGGTAGTGGTCTTTGCAAGATTACGATCCGTCATCTAGAAGAGTCTCAGAAATTTTACAATGTTTTTTTTCTTGACAAATCTTCATAGTGTTGTTTTCTCGGTCATACTTTACTTTTATGCCTTGGAAACAGCTGGGTTCTCCGCAATCCGCCATTGAATAAAATGTACGTAGAGCTTTCGTTAGCTCTACAATCGTTCTTAACTTCCTTTGAGCAACAAGTAGAACGCCGAGGTAAATAATTACATCGTCTTCATCTTCTGGTAGTATTCGGGTGTAGAGACAGTAGTCGTGTCGTGGTGGATGGAACCTAATCTCAACAGCGGGTCATTAAACTTTACGTACTCCTAATAATATGAACATTGTTTCCACCTGAAATGCTTCAGAAAATTCTGGGGAAACACGTGTCCAATTAATTCTATCTGAATACACAGGTAAAACTTTCATGATTACCACGTAGAATGAGAACTCTACCGGAAAATCAGGTAAAAGTTACGTGAATTTCAGGTGGAAAAAAGTTACAGATTTGTACAAACCCAAACAGTGGGTATGAGGCCACTAGGCCAAAAGTCATTGGGCGAAATGGTCATTTGGCTGAATGAGAAGTATGAAATGAGAAGTGAGAAATAAGTTCTCCCTACCCATTCTCTTTTTTTCTTTTTTCTTTCTTCCTTCTTTCTTTTTCCGTTTTCCTTCATCCTTCTTCTTTCTTTCTGCTCCTTCCTTTTTATCCCTTTTCCTTTTTTGATTCTTCTTACTTTCTTCGTTAATCACTCATCTCCCTTCCCCCTTCTACATTTGTCTTCTTTTTCTTCGTTCTTCATTTTTCTTCTTATTTATCCTTTATTTCTTTTTTTTACTTTTCACGTTTCACTTTTCACTTCATACTTTCCATTCCTAATTTCTCATTACTCACTTCTCACTTCTGTTGTCTCACTTCTTCACACTTCCCATTTCTCACAGTTCATTTCTCACTATTCATTTCACACTACTGAAAACTCAATTCTCACTTCTTTCGTCTCATTCGGCCTAATGACTGTTCGACCTAATGGCCTTCGGTCCAATGTCCCAGTGATTCCATAAGGGGGCATACTGTATTTGGAGATGCTTCAACGCCATCCAGGACTTCCATGTATAATTCTTCATTTAAATCGCCTTGGAAAAATGCCACTTAGACGTACTTTTGGTGAAAATGGAATTCCAGTTGAACACAAGCGGCGAAAAATATTCGAATAGAGGCAAGCCTTGCGGCCGGAGCAAATATTTCTTCACTATTCTCGCCAGTTTTCTTTAGGAATACTATCACCACCGGTCTCGCTTTGTGATTGGTTTCATTTCCACTCACATCTTCTTTCAGTTGAAATACCCATTTAGACCTCCAACTCATTTGGGACAACTTGATAAATACCAGACGGTGTTCTTATCTCAGCTCATCTCGTCATTGAACAAACAGCAGGCGCACAAAATCATTAGATCTGCGGAAACCGATTTTCCAGAAACAGCTCCAAAACCGATAAAGTACTTGTATAATTTACTGAGGAATCGGCGCTCCCTTCGGCTATGCATTGACGACATAATTCGCTTAGAATGTTGCGCCTTTTTATGTGCAAAGGGATCGCATCTTCTGGTTGTGTTGTTTTTTCAAGAACAACGTCAATAAGATGAACTTGATATCGCTTTAAAAAAATTCAAATAAAGTATATAAATAGAGCTTCTTAGTTTTGAAAAGGTTTATCAAAAGATAATTCATTATGGAAGAAAATAAAATTGACAGATAAGGGTGATTTTACAATACTTTGCCGGAACAAGTTTGGGGAGTTTGAAGGTGGGTAAGATAATGACCTGGGACTTCGCCGCGTAAATACTTTTCTTTCAGTTAGGGGCAGTAGGGGCAATATGAACATACGGGGCAATATGAGCCACCCTCATTTTGAGCTTATTGACAAGTTTTATCATGTAAAAGTTATATGATCTTTAAGAGGATGCTCCACATATGCATCAACGTGAAAACCGCATTAAAATTCAATTCAAACATGAAAATATACTTGAAAATGTAAATTTTCACTGCATAGGCAAAATTATTATAAGATTTCAGTTTTTTCATTTTATTGGTATGGAATACTTACAACTGTTGTAGGAATATCATATTCTTCCATATTACGATACTTTTTTCGCCTAAATAAAGGTTTTGGAAGGGTGGCCCGTACTGCCTCAAATGGTGGCTCATATTGCCCCGTATAGTCGGGAACACACATTGAAATCAATACATTTTTAAAAGTGCATTCCAACAATTTCCAAACGCATTTTTCGTCATTCATCGACGTAATATGAAAGGTAACATTCTCTAGTATAAGTCAACTACATTTGAACGATGCTTCTTTGAGCTTTTCAGCGCTTTTCGGAACGATTTCCTTAGGTGGCCCATATTGCCCCGATCACCCCTATTAAGATAATAATGCCAAATATTGTAGAATGCCTTTTCAACATTGAGCCAGGCGACATGTGATGTTTTGAAGACAAACCGGGTATCACTGCTCTAGCTCATCATTATGCGAAAGGAATAGGAAGGGAATCGATCTCATAATCAGTTTTCTATACAGTCGTGCGTCACTTCACTACGTAAGACCATCAAGCTTTCTCAAATGATATGATAAAGACAGAAACTGTTTTCGCGTTAGATGATGTGCAACACGAAGAAGCCCTTCCATCACGCACTAATTGGTTATGACTTTTCCGGTTCGAAGCAAAGTAAAATTGTTTGCTTGCATTTTGGGTGCTTACGTCCAGACGGAAATAATCATGACGTCAACACTATCCTTAAATTTTTCAGATTTGTCAAAACGATTGCAACAAAAAAAAACCAACAGGTTAGGTTTACTGCTTCTAGATTTTCTCTTATAGCACCTATGTCCATCCCATCAAAAACAAGGCAATGCAAATAAATTTGATTTGTTTGTTAAGTTTGAGATTTTTTTTAGTGGTCAGCGTGCATATTAGTTTAAAGAAGCGACTGAATATGATGACAAGAATATAAATAGAGATAGATGGAAATGGTAACAGTTCCACCATTTATTCCAAGTATGCAGTCAAATTTAGTATCCGAGATTATCCGATTGTTCGGTTCATGATATTAAATTTCAAAATGGCGACGATTTGACATATTTCTAATCTCCGAACGGAAATGCAGTTAGTAATCAGTTATCCGTAAGCTTCTCTTATAAATTGTCCGTTAAATTATATTCAGTGTCATTTGAATATAAAATGCCATCGTTACGAAAGCAGTGCGAATGCTGCACCTGATAAGCAAATCATAAGTCCTCCGCTTTACATTTTACTCACGATGATATATTTTTTCCTCCTTTCGTTTCATGTGCTGTGCTCCTGGGGTGCTGTCTCGCAATTGTTCCGGTTCTGGATTGGATCCGATATCTACATCGACACGGATCTCAATTTCCTTGATACGATCTTCACTACTTCAATCATCAGCAGCAGCAGCAGCAACAGTAGTCGTAGTGTTTGATTGGGAAAAATAAGTGCATCGTTGGAAATAGAGAATCGATTCCTTTATGATTGATTGTGCTCTGAATGATATTGGCAGAAAACAAAATTGAGTCCAAGTCAAGTTTGCATGGGAATTGTGTTTAGTGTAGTGAAAGTGATTTGAAAACGGAGAAGAAAATTGATGTGCCAGTGAAAAGTTCATTAATTGCAACAAAACTAGTGACGCGTCATCGGGCAGCATCTTAGAATCACGGTTAGGGTAGGTAGGCGGTGCCAGCAGGAGAAGCAAACAACGTTCAGCAGTAAATCGCTCGCAACCGCTTGAGCGAACTAGTCAATTTTTCACACGGAGACCGGTTCAATAAAACAGCCTCAAAATTAGTAACATCATGGCTTTCGCTGGTCTGAAGAAGCAGATCAACAAAGCGAATCAGGTAGGTGGTGAAACAAATTAATTTTGACTTATCAATTCGTGATACTTATTTGATAACAGATTTCTTAAATTGTGATCTGCGAACAAGCATAGGTAAGGTCATGCCATCCATCTGTTTTTGTTGGAATGATCAACTTCAACTTGATTCAGATACAACACGTGGTAGCACTATTGTGCTACCCTATAGGGTACACACTCCAATCATTTCACAGTTTTCGTTGAAATATGGTGAGATTCATTGAAACCTCAACAGCAGAATTGTTCGATTTACTTCAGTTAACTGTTTACAGTACCATGCGTCTCCATCGTCTATGAACTTTACGCAACCCGACCAGTAGAGGGCAACAGATTTATATCAGAACTTGTTATTTTGTTACAGTATTTTTTTTATAACAGAGGTAGTTATAAAACATGTACCATTAGTAGTTGAAATAACAGAAAATGTAACAAAATTTCTGCTAGTTTTAACAAAAAAATTACATAAATATGTTTTTTGCAATTCCTGATCATAATATCTGGTTTACAGTTCGTCTTTGAGTAATAAAACGGCCTACTTTTCCATACCAACGAAATGAGTGCTTTAATGAACATTATGCAACTCAAATGGGTTGCATAATATTCATTATAACACTCATTTAGGTGCTATAATGAAAAACCAACATCAGACCAGTAGTTAATTGACCACATTTTGCTGAATTAGCTTGGGTAAGTGTTCAAATTGTGTATTCTCGGCGTCGCGTAATAAATGAAATAGTTTTATGGCTATGACATCTAATATTTCCAAAGGCAAGTACATCTATTGCTTCACGACTTATTGAACTATGCAACGTGGCACGGTCGCATAGAATCCGATTGTTCGCTGCAGCAACATAATTTTTGGGAAGAATGTTCAAGTCGAGCAAATTGTAACAATTTTGGTACAGATTAATCAAATTTAAGTCCATTTTTCGTCATTGCAAAAAATAGCGTGTGCAACTCGTTGCAAAACTCGATTTTTCAGCACTCGTAGTATTTATCCAACTCGGCAAGCCTCGTTGGATAAACGTACAACTCGTGCTGAAAAAATCAACTTGTTGCACAAACTACTATTCAATTAAACAAAAATATAACTCGATGTGTATATGAAAAGTGATGAAAACAACTAAAATTATTACAAATTATGTTATTGAAAAGAACAAAGTTATCACTGGTTGTGTACCAAGTGTTGCTACTCTTATTAATTATATCACATTTTGTTATTATATTGTAATAACGACCATTGAATTTTTTTCTTCATCTGGGACTGCGAATTTTTAGCAATTTCTGGTTTCTAGGAATCGAATCTAAAGGAATAAAGATTGTATTGCCAATTTTTGGCCTTTCGAATGGTAATTTTGGAAATGTTCTCACATTTTCTTGTATAAATTGTAGCCATTGTCTATTTCTATGGGTCATCACATTTCCTAGCTATTCGATAGTTTGGTGAACCTTCTGAAGATTCAAAATTTCCGTAAAAGTGAACAATTCATGAAACTCATCCTAAAAGAGCACAGTTTTTTAAGCTTTTCATTATTGTACTCGAGGTGTTCGTCTGGTGCACATGAAGTCTGGGAATGGACAAATGAAATTCTAAGAACTCGTTTGAGGAAGGGTTCTCCTTAAAAAAAAAGCACATGGTAGCACTCATTGAGAGAGAAAATCGCACGATTTAGCCCGCCAGAATGAAGCTGCCAGTGTCGCCAAAATTATTTCATCATTTTCGGTTTACAATTGCTTGAGAATTTGTAGTAAGCAACAATGAGGAAGAATTTATCACTCGTGCAGCGGATCGGCGAGGGAAAAACAGCAGCGCCGATCCATGGATTGGCAAGATCAAAATAAACAAACTTCATAAACAAACAAACAAAACTTCGCTTTATGGAATAACATTAGAGATCATCATTGAAGATTTATTGTACGAATATTACAAATAAGCAGGATTCGAGTGCTGATCGTGATGCCGATGGAACAAAGATGTGAAATACAACAGACAAACAAGCAGTGTTGGTAAAGTCTCAAATTCTCAAATCTCATCGTCGATTCAAATCATGCATGAGTTAAATCCCATCAGAATCATGGTCCAGAGAATCGGATTCGGATCACGATTTGCATAATTACATCATGCATGATAAGATGGTAAGACGTAATATAAGATGCAAAACATGATAAGACATAACATAAGATGCAAAACATGATAAGACATAACATAAGACAAATAAGACAAATAAGACATAACATAAGACAAATAAGACAAATAAGTCATAACATAAGACAAATAAGACAAAAAAGACATAACATAAGACAAATAAGACAAAAAAGACATAACATAAGACAAAAAAGACATAACATAAGACAAAAAAGACATAACATAAGACAAAAAAGACAAAAAAGACATAACATAAGACAAATAAGACATAAGACAAAAAAGACATAACATAAGACAAAAAAGACATAACATAAGACAAAAAAGACATAACATAAGACAAAAAAGACATAACATAAGACAAAAAAGACATAACATAAGACAAAAAAGACATAACATAAGACAAAAAAGACATAACATAAGACAAAAAAGACATAAGACAAATAAGACATAAGACAAAAAAGACATAACATAAGACAAAAAAGACATAACATAAGACAAATAAGACATAAGACAAAAAAGACATAACATAAGACAAATAAGACATAAGACAAAAAAGACATAACATAAGACAAATAAGACATATCGTAAAACAAATAAGACAAATAAGACATAACATAAGACAAATAAGACATAACATAAGACAAATAAGACATAACATAAGACAAATAAGACATAACATAAGACAAATAAGACATAACATAAGACAAATAAGACATAACATAAGACAAATAAGACATAACATAAGACAAATAAGACATAACATAAGACAAATAAGACATAACATAAGACAAAAAAGACATAACATAAGACAAATAAGACAAATAAGACAAATAAGACAAATAAGACAAATAAGACAAATAAGACAAATAAGACAAATAAGACAAATAAGACAAATAAGACAAATAAGACAAATAAGACAAATAAGACAAATAAGACAAATAAGACAAATAAGACAAATAAGACAAATAAGACAAATAAGACAAATAAGACAAATAAGACAAATAAACAAATAAACAAATAAACAAATAAGACAAATAAACAAATAAGACAAATAAGACAAATAAGACAAATAAGACAAATAAGACAAATAAGACAAATAAGACAAATAAGACAAATAAGACAAATAAGACAAATAAGACAAATAAGACAAATAAGACAAATAAGACAAATAAGACAAATAAGACAAATAAGACAAATAAGACAACTAAGACAAGTAAGACAAGTAAGACAAGTAATACAAGTAAGCCAAGTAGTCAAGTAAGACAAGTAAGACAAGTAAGACAAATAATACAAATAAGACAAATAAGACAAATAAGACAAATAAGACAAATAAGACAAATGAGACAATTATTTGAAATAAAATAAATTTCTCCAGCAGTTCCTCCGTATGTTTTCTAGGAATTCGTCCAAATATTCCTCCATGAATTGCTCCAAATATTCGTCAGGGAAGTCCTTCAAATATTCTTCCAGGAATTTCTCTGAATATTTCTTCAGCAATTCCACCAGATATTCCTCTGGATATTCCTTCAGGAATTTCTCTTGATATTCCTCAGGAATACCTTCAGATATTTTCTCAGGAATTCCTCCGGATAATTATTCAGCAATTTTTCAAGATATTTGACCAGGAATTCTCCCGGATATTTCTCCAAGAATTCCTTCGGATGTTCCTCCAGGAATATTTGGAGCAATATTCGGAGGAAATCTTGGAGGAATATCTGGAGGAATATTTGAAGTAATATTCTTGAAAATTCCTGGAGGCATATCAGAAGGAATTTCTGGAGGAATATCCGGAGGCACTCCTGGAGGAATATCCGGAGAATTCTTGAAGGAATATCCGGTGGACTTTCTGGAGGAATATCCGAAGCAATGCTTTGGAGGAATATTCGAAGGAATATCTGGAGGAATATTGTATATACTATATATGTGGACGAAGAATCAGAAGGAATAAATTTTGGCTGTTACGCCCTTTTCAAATGTTGGTCTAGATTTGTTTTTTTAATCTAATATATCTTATTTGTCTCGTCCCGTTCCTCGATTTCAATTGATATATTTGGTAATTTCGTGTTTGCTAATGAGAACACGCTATTTTCTAGTGTCATGCTAGATACAAAATTGATCGCTCTCATCGCTCCTTTTCTGCCGTGCGCCACGAGAAAATATGCTGTTGGCTGCTCTCCCAATATGGTAATCTTCGTATGGAATTGGAAAAACTTGGTTGAAGTAAAATTTGGTCGAACGTTATTTGGGCGAGTGCCATTTGGCCGAAAGGGTCATTTGGTCGGATACCGTTTGGCCGAATAGTTGAAATTTGTTTTTTTATCAGTGAGAACTGACAAGTGAGAAATGAGATCCCTTATAAGCACAAAGTAGTGAAAAGTGAGTAACGAGAAGTGAGAATGAGATGTAGGAAGAAGGAAGGAAGAAAACAGAAGAAAGAAAGCAAAAGATAGAAAGATAAAGCAAGAAGGAAGAATAATAAGAAAGGAAGGAGGAAGAAGAATAAGAAGGGAAGATGGAAGAAGGCAGACGAAGAAGGATTAAGAAAGACGGAAGAAGGAAGGAGGAAATAAAAAGAAGGAATAAGCATGAAGGAAGAAGAAAGAAAGAAGAGCGATGATGGAATAAGAAAGAAGTAAGGAGGAAGAAAAAAGAAGGAATAAGAAAGAAGCAAGAAGGAGAAGTGAAAGAAGGAAGATGGAAGAAGACAAAAGAATAAGAAGGGAAGAAGGAAGATGGAAGAAGACAAGAATAAGAAGGGAAGAAGGAAGAAAGCAAAAGGAAGATGGAAAAAGGAAGAAGGAAAAAGGAGGAAAAAGGAAGAAAAAAGTCGAAAGCAGGAAAAAGGAAGAAGGCAGAATGAAGAAAGAAGAAGGAAGAATGAAGAACGAAGAAGGAAGAAAATGGAAAGTAAAAATGAAGATGAAAGAAAGAAAAAGGCAGATGGAGGAAGGTAGAAGGAAAAAGGAAAATGAAGAAGATGAAAGATGGATAGAAGAAGGAAGATGCAATAAAAAAAAGTATGAAGATGAAAGAAGGAAGATGCAATAAAAAAAAGTATGAAGATGAAAGAAGGGAAAACGCAGATGAAGAATGGAAGAAGGAAGAAGAAAGCAGGCAGAAGGAAGAAAGAAGAAGGAGAATGCAGAAGGAAGAAAATAAAAGAAGGAAACAGGAAAATGAAAGAAAAGCGAAAAAAGAAGAAAGGAAGCAATAAGGAAGAATTTTACAATTCACCCTTCCCTTTTCTCGCTTCTCACTATCCAATTCTAACTTCTATCTTCGCATTTCTCACTTCTTACTTCTTCTTTCTCGGTTCTCACTGCTCACTTCTCATTTCTTACTTCTCATTTCTCATTTATCACTTCTCACTATCACTTGTCATTTATCACTTATCACTTCTAACTTCTCATTTTGCACGTCCCACTTCTCCCTTCTCATTTCTCATTTATCTATTCACTTGCTACTTCTCACGTCTAATTTCTCATCAGATATAAGAAATGTCTAATTCCACACTGCTCGCTTTACACTTCATGTAATTCTCACTACTTCTCATTACACCCGATTCTTCTTTTACACGGATTTTTCTTTACCTGGCCTTTTTTTGTACGGATTCTCGAAATAGCACGGATTTTTTTACACGGAACGCATCCCTCACAATCCCTCACAAAGACTCGGTTACTTTTTTTACACGGATATTTTTTACACAGCTTTTTTACACGGTTTCTCGAAATGACACGGATTTTGTTTTACGACACCAGAGAGAGGTACTGAGAAGCAAAAATTTCCCCAGTAACATTTTGGTTTTATGTCGGTTTTGTGGTAGCCATGAGGAGCACATTATGGTTTTGAAGACCGCCATAAAACCAAAAATGTTACTTGGGTTCAGTTGTACAATAGTGTAATATTTGGAGCCTAATTCAAATTTGGGAAATAGTAGGTCCTCGAAATTTTCTGGGATAAGCGAAATTCCATCCCAATTTCGAGTTATAGATATTTTAGTTCGGAAATAGCGCTCTAGTGCGAGGAAGCTTCCCTCAGACCTTAAAACTGAAATTTGGAAATGCGGCAAATATTCTGTCTTGGAAAATAAATCCCAATAATGGCCACCAAAGGTAGCTTTGTTTATTGTATGCCGAGATGCTAGTTTTAATTTCAGGGTGGCCACTCACCCGGGAATCCGGGAAAACCGGGAAAAATCCGGGAAAACCCCGGGAATTTGATAAGCTCACCGGGATTTTTTTTTCAAATTTATATAAAATTTATAATAAATTTAATATATAATCCAAAAGTATATGTTAATTTTATAATATAGCAGATCTTATTATAATTTTAAAACACTTGAATTCGAGGCTGTATATTTGAAATGAATTATGAGCAATACTCGAGAAAGGTATCTACAAACCAGAACTGATTTGCGATTTGGGCGTAACTTATTTTGTAAACGAACATTGGAATGCAAACAATGTTGTCCTACATTTGTGCAAAAAGTTCTGCTCTTTGATTTTACACCATCTAAACGATTATATATTCTTAATTCATGAAGTGCAACTAATTGAGGGATATTTGAATATTCAAAATGTCATATCAATATGTGAAAAAATACACGCAAGAGCCGCAGGATCACGCGCATTGAAAATACACTTCATTATTTTCATTAGCGAAGCGAAGCGAGCATTTTTCTGAAAAAGTAACGATATGTATCCAACAAAATAAGCTTTCCTCTTTCAGAAAAAGTAATTAGTTTAAGGGGAAACGTTTTCATTCTACAGAATCGCAAATCCGTCCCGAAACAATGCTTTGATTAAGTAAATAATGATTGATTAAATTTTTAGTAATATAATTTTATTAGAATTCCTTTAATTAGGTTCTTTCTTATGAGTTTTTACCAATATTTAGCCTCTTTGGATTTTGTTAATGACTTATAGTAATGCTCGATATTCAATAAGTTTTATCGCTTCTCAAATTCCTGCTTATTTTCAAGTGTTTGTTCAAAAAAGTCGTACGAGCTTTAAATAATTTTCTTTAATTTTATCAACAATCCTTACTGCTTTTACAATAAATATTCTGATAAAATTGCGAAGATTCCAGACTGCATATTTCATATTTTCAGGAACTTTTATGAAGTCTATTCGAATTTTTGGAACTCCTTGGGAGCTTCCTGCAATTTACGCAGATTTCCAGGTACCACACTAAAGGAGGACACACTAAACTGTTCAACCGTCCTACCTTTATTTCAAAATCTTTTTGAAATTAAAAAATGGACAGTTCAGTTAAGAAGGTACGTGAACATTATTTAGGTAATTTTTTCAATGGCTCATCAATGAACCATTTTGTAATCTTTTAAATATTTTTTGTATCCAACGGTTTCGTGCAATACAGGCACAACTCGAAATCTGAAAATGTTCAGAAACAACGTTAAAAAATCTCAATAAAAAAAAATCTTTCATGTTTTTGTAAATATTTCGAATTCCATGGATATTTTTGCATGTCTTGATACATCAGGATTACTTTTATGTGTTTCAATATAAAAACTTTAAAAAATCAATAAATTCGAGGTATACAATTTTCTCGAAAAATCAAATTTGATGCATTGTGAATACCGACCTGAGTCTTTGTCAAGTGTTACTTCATACTGTTTTCTGTGCTTTGCAATCAAAATGTAAAAAAAAAATGAAGTAGGGGAACGGTTCGCCACTTCATCTCATGGCTCCTATTTCCTTCCCATCAAAAACAAAGCAATGGAAAGGAATTTGATTTGTTTATTATTTTTGTGATTTTTTTCAGCAGTGAGCACGCATGTTGACAAAAAGAAGCGACGAATTTGGTGCCGTATTTCTTTGTTTAGCGATGAGATGGATATATGTACAGTGAGATGGAGATCGGAACAGTTCCCCTATTTTGAGTTGTGCCAGTATTGCACGAAACCGTCGATATGTGCACTTTTCATTATTTTCCTGCCACATAGCTTCTACACACTTAAATTTTTTCATCGATCTCGGCTGTGCGAATCTCGGTTTAAGTTCGTTTGCTGAAATATCAGTTAAATAGACGTATTATTACGGCGGCTCCTTTGGGTTCCGCAGTAAAATGATACCGCATATAACGATATCAATATCTCAAAACCTTTTGGACTTTAGTCCAAACTGCTGTTTACAGCAGTTAGAACTTTGAAAAAATTACAGCGGGTCATGAGTCTTTTAGAATGTTGGAATTCAATGCTTTCTATCAAATAACAAAATTAATAATTAAATATAATGTTGTACATTTTATATACCAAGAAACTATTCTCTTTGTTTGTTTTACATAATCAAAACCTTCTCAGGCACTTTTAAAAATTTCCCGTAAATCTGTTTAAGTTTAAAAAACAAATTCGAGAAATGCGCTGAAACCATAGAAACCCGGATAAAAAATATCATTAAAATATAATTAATTTTACTGTAACAACACCATTTAAAACACAATTATTACCATTGAATATAATGTAATTCTGACAATAAAATCACATAAGAAATAATGGTTTTCCACGATAAAATTAATGGTAAATGGAACTTTTACAGTAAAAAATGGGGGTTGTTATGTATCTTTACAATAAAAAAATCGAAAAATTTCCATACTAAATTCAGAGCAAAACAATTGATTTTACGGTTCCTCTATGGGATGATTTCTAAGGACAAAACAATAGAAAACATTGTGTTTCAAATGTTTCCTCATACTTTTTCCTATTGTTTTACTACAGAAATACAATAAGATTTATAATTAATTTTACTCTAATACTACTATAGAAATATAATACAATTTTATTGCCGATTTCACCAATTTGAAGAGTTATGTGTAGATTGTGATTTGCCAGCTTCATTTTTTCACACCCACTCTCATTTCGGGTTGATCGATTTTTGTTACTGAAATTTACCCAATTATAACCCATTACTCGTTAGTCATATGTAAGCGTGTACACTAAATCGATTCCCGCCATGATTTGACGTCTATTTGTTTTCAGATTGAGCACTCACACACAAATATTATACACGGAAAATCAAACTTTTTTGAGTGTATTGAGTGTGAGAAAAAGATGACTGTGAGAAAAAAAATCTCGCAGAACTCTTATAAAGTGCAAAAAGCGCAATATGTTTTACAATTTATTTTATTGATACATGAAAATATTTAATTTTACTTATTCATTATTTCATTTTGATATATTTCTATCAGCACAATTTTAATATAACTTAAATTTATTTTTAATGGTATTTTAATTAACTTTTCAATAATCTCTAATTAAATTTTAATTTATTTTAACCTGATTTTTTATGGAGAAATAATAAAATTTCAATAAATTTCAATGAAGTTTTAATAAATCCCAATTGAATTTAAGTTTGGTTTTAATTTTTTATTAAATTATAATTGAATTTCAATTCAAATTTAATTTGATTTTAATTGAACTTTAATTTAACTATAGTTTAGTTAACACTGCGACTAGCACATAGATAATATAATATTGTTTTGTCTTAGCAAATGCTAAATATTTGCGATTTGCGAATTTGAAATGGATTTCATATTTTTTATGAATTGATGCAGGTTGACTTTCCACGAATGTAGAAAATCATGCAACTGTTGCCACCGAATTTCCACTACATGTTCCTGAAGATATCTACCTTGTGAGTCTTCTGGCCGCGGACGCGATTCTCGACGCATTTCGATGTTCTGTAATATAGCAAGATTAAATTTAAACAATTTATTGACTTGACATCCGATGTAACCCACAATACTTACGATTTCTAACAAACTCGAGACAAGTTTTTATCCGGTATTATTCAAGAATCAGGATCTTCTTCAGTTCGGCTGGCACTGGCGATGAAGCAGATGTGTTGATGTCTTGGCTTCAAACGAAGGACGAAGTCCGACAGACTGGTGTATATCTGGGAGCTCCCGTTGTTGCACGTCTGGAATCGATGTGGTGTGTTTATTTGACTGATTTCGCAGCGGTTTCGCACACGCCTCGCCAGATGCGATTGCTCGCTGGAATCTTTCTTATTGATTGAGTAAATAAACAAAAAAAATGAAATTATATCAAATTCATAACTGTTGCTTTTGTGAAAAAAGGAAAATGTTGATAGTTTATAGACAGATAAAAATGTTTAGTTTTATAAAAGGAAACTGCTGTGAAAATCAAGAACACCCGGAAAGTTCATAGAATATTCCTCCCGCAACGCATAAAATCATTCCATGTAAGCTCGGGAGTTTTTAAACAGTAGATACTCACCACTATTACACAGCACAGTGGCCAATGATCCACCGTTTATCCCCATCCAACAACAACGAAACAGACACTTCCTGCGCTTCCGACACTCCCTGCACCTTGGCAGTCTACAATTTCGACTTTTTCACTGCCCGTAAACAAAACATACACGCTCATAAAAAACTAGGTTTTAACGAGTTAAAATAGAAAGTTTTTTTCAAATATTTTTTCATCATAAATTGTTAATAATATGAACATTCATTATTTTAATAATAATATTCGAAAGGAAAATTTTGTGGAAAAATTAAATAACTTTTTTTCACAATGAAAGCTATTGTTATTTAATTGTTTTCAATTTTTGTTTCGAAATGATAAATATTTCAATAATCAAATTATTTTTATTTTCACAACTGATTTTTTGATCCACCAAATATAATTATTTCAAAATTGTGTTCTGTCTTTTATTAACACAAGCAAACAATTAAAATATAATAAAATGTATTAGCACAGAGAACAGACATTGAGGCTCGAACAAAATTTCGAGCAAAACATGTGAAAAAATCAAACCGAACCTCAACGCCATCGACGTCGACATTGCAACTCACAAACTCTGTTTCACATCACGATGGCGTTGGTGTACTCTTGTATGCCAAACGACACTAGCGCACAGCGGCATTTTTTTATGATCCTAGCGCTGATTCTGCACGGGATAACGGCGACATTCCAAAGCTTTTTCAAAAAGAACAGTAAAACGTTATCACAACATAGCGAGTGCAGCTTCAACGTCTGTTCTCTGTGGTATTAGTAACATTTGAATTTGTTGTGCGTTTAATGTAAGTACAATAGAGGTGTTTTTCATCTTTTTCAAATCTACATTAGATGCACAATAGCCTGTATTGTATACCATAGAATCAATAGTATTTCAATGAATTAAACCATACAAAGTACTGTATTTTTTTATCCGGGAAGTCCTTCATTTTGGTTATTTTTATAATTGCTGTTAGCCAATAGCTAGTTAATGATGGTATTGGTTATTACGTGCATTAATAAAAAAAATCCGAGATAGGGTAACCGTAACCTTAGTGGTTGTAGTTTATATATCAGTTTATATATCAGTTTATATATCAGTTTATATATCAGAGAGCGTGAGAGTAAATCGTCGATTTCCCTTTTTGAGGAAAAATGTTGCAAAAGGCAGTTTTTTGAAAACTAAAGCGAAATACAACCAAATGAAGCATCCACCGGATGTAATTATGTCTTCGCTATTGGATGATGTAGTTTTGAAACAAAAATACTCCCCCCATCCAGCTGGAGACTGCTTTTTCTCCTCGGTGGGTGGTTTTATTACTGGGGGTGGTACGAGCCCGTGGCTGTCTTTCTCGTCAATGACTGGATGACGGTAATTTGAGCCTTAAGGCTGTAATTTTCCCATAATCAGCGATTTAAAAAAAATCTGTGGATCTACTTATACCTCCACTATTGCCACCGTTACCCTACGGCAGTTTTTAATGGGATTGTAAAGAATTTGAATTTTCAATGCTTTAACGTTGATAATCAATAGTTTCAATGAGCTTGAAAAAATGCTGGACAGTTTCCGATTCGATTGATAAGAAAATCTCGCAAATTCACCAAAAGAAAAGGAAGCTATTAGCGTTTGGAATCTCACCTAAATTCGCGACGGTTCCGAATTTGGAAATTTTTGTTTTACACTCTGTATCCAAGCCTTCTCCTTAGACGTAGTTTTAGTTAAAAAAAACTGCAAACATGCTTTCACTCGACTGTTATTGTCATAGGTCATGAAATCGATCGACGCCGTGCGGTGGCCTTCCATCCGCAAACATCCCATTGCTCGTGACGAACTTCTTATCGAATATTTCAATTCCACAACCGGAAATGGGAAGAGATATTTTTAGCATAATCACTTGCCCACGCATGCTTTGCGGTCCAAGTGCTGCCGGGGCGGGAGCGTGCTACATATAATGGTACATACATCAGTACCACATTGATAATCCTGAAATCGTGCTGCTGCAAGCACTCCGGCCGACAAGAGCGCAAACAATAACCGGCCCTTACCAACGGTTGAGAGTGGAGTGAGCGTGTGTGTTGGTACTAAGTTGGCTGCAAATGTTTACCGTAATTGAAATAAATGAAAAATCGTTTCCCATTATTGTTCCCAAAGGCTCCCGGGTTCGAAAACTGTCAACGTAAGGAGTGCCGAGGGTGTAGCTGATGGCGTTTCCACGGCTGAAACAGCTGCCGCAGAGAGTGAGAGAAAGTATCACCAACGAACGTACCAGTCTGCTCTATTATTTGGCTTCATCATCGCCCCTTTGGCCAAGTCAGGCAAAGTGGAGATGGATGGTACTTAGTACATGATACAACGGGAATGTGCTGTAGCTCTGTAGGATGAAAGCTCTTTTCAGTCTTCTTTCATAACGAGCCATGGGGGTTAGGTTGCGTCCTTCCTCATCCTTCCACCGACACTACAGTGATGATGCCTGTTTGTCGATGTTCGTGACCTATTTTTCCCATTATTCGTGTGGTTGTTGCACCACACACAGATGGATCGACGACATTAATGGCGAATTCCAGTAGGCAGTAGTAGCCTACCGAGTGAGCGTGGGAATCTGTGTAGGTTTGTTAACCCTGGCCTTTGAAGAGGCGCATAGAGGGGTAGCTGGGCAAAACTTTGATTTGAAATGAGAAAAATATTCCATCGAATTCCGTTGTCAATTGGGTTTTGCAATTTGTCCGTTCATTAGATTTTCTATGAAATACTGATCCATAATTTCATTAGAATACTTGTTTTATCCTGGGCCTAACCTATTAAAAGTTATAAAAAAATTGAAATTCTGAAATCTATACACTAAAGGAATTGCATAATTTCGCCCTTTCGGATTGCATTAGAAAACATCTCGCAATTTCAACTATAAGCCTAAATCGGTTTCTGCTCCGCTTAAGGGTTTGCTGTTTGTTGGAAAGAGGATGCTCCAGCAGAAAATCACGTGTCGGAGTTTACAGGTGTTTGTTCGAAAGAAGAATTGGGTGGAGTGGTAGAGGTGTGTGTGTGTAGGTTGGCTGTTGATGTTTGTAGCACAAGTGAAGTAACTTCCCGTAGTGGTGCAATTCTGTTCCAGCTTCGCAGAAATATGGGTCATGGTCATGGTTTCCTGTTTCGATATGATCTAGATGGCATCCAAGAGTGGTGATGCGCTCTTTTTTTAAATTTTACGTCTTTTTTTTGTCAATTAAGTATGAAACTAGTGTGAAGTAATGTAAATCAAATTGAATTCTCGATTGATGATTCTTTATTAGCGATTTTTTAATAGCATTTGGTATAGGGTTTTCTGTCTTTATAGATTGTTGTCAACTTTTTGCATTTTTATTTTTTGTTCGTTATTCTTATATTGTGGTAAATGTAAATTATTATAACCATTACAAATATCATCACTTTGGATTCTTCATATTTTCTTTTCCAAATACTGTTAAAAGGATTCAATTAGAAAGATATGGAAAAGCTTATGCTCTGAATTAAAGTTACGTGAATTTCGGAATTTTCTTCTGTTTTACAATATTCATCGCCATCATCGTCCAGTGTATTAATTAAAATGATCAATCAATTCTAAGCAGGGTTTGCTCTAAATAGATAACGAACAATGATAGAAGAAAGGCAAAAACTATTGCGAATCGTAACAAGCCATGGTAACAAATTTATCAAGCTTGTATACAAGTGCAAAAAACAGAATCGGATAAGCAGCCCTCACAAAGAAGTGATGATTCTCGCTTAGTTCTCGCTCATTTTGTATTGGGGACCTCAGAGCTGTGTAAAACAAGTTGAATTGCATAATCAGAATCAGTTCTCCCCGCGTTTGAGGCTTTTTTTAAAAGAAATTTATAATGACGTATAGCCTCCCGAATCAGTTCTTCATCATGACAGCTTGCGAAAAAAGTCTCTCGCGGTATGCTACATATCCTATATGTATTTTGTATACAGAGATGATAAGTGAGAGACTTTTTCTAGGACAATCGACAATCGATTTTTCAAACATTTAACATTTGAATTAGATTCCCAGACGATTTATCCGAATTAATCCTTGATTTTCAGATACTCCAGGCAACCTAAGTTCGATAAATGATAGAGAAACATTTCATATTTCCCAATCAACGATCCATAATTATCTTGTTAGAACGAAGATCATCTACTTTTTCTACCGGTCATAAGTTTAATTATCCGTCTTCTTTATCACTTCGCCATTTAAGCACCATAAACCCGTTCGTCTGGAACGTGTTCCTTTTTGCTAACCCCACTGGCTTGGCACTTTGTGACCCGTACGTGAACCCCATAAGGCATATGCTTCCAAGTGGGACGGGAATAGAAGAGACTATTCCCTCCCAATAGAAATCGTGCTACACTAAAACTTCTTGTCCTCCAGACGACGATGCAGAGGGAGCAGGGCGAAAAAAGCTTAGTAGCTTGATTATAGCGAGCATCGTTGTGGCTACGCTCCTGATGTGTCTCTCGGTAACTCCTCCGGGCCGGCTAGTGAAGAAGAAAATGAATTTCTGGCACTGCGATGGACGACACACGGCTGCTGCAAGTATTAAATTTTCAGACCGTAATTTATTCCCGAGACGTGATCACGGAGCGTTTGACTCAAGGCTGCAAAGTTTCGTTTCTGGGGAAGAGGGGGGAAAAAGTTGATTTTGCTCCTATATTGCTATCCTTGAGTGAGGTTCTTCTTTGCTTTTAGGAATAATCAACGCTCTTCGGACTCGTGGTATTGTTAACGGTTGGTCAAATGCAAAGAACAGAGCAACAGACTAAATTGCTCTTGTTAATGTTTCTTGAACACTTGAATTGAATTAGTGAATCAAAAGTTGAAGCTTGATGAATGATGAATTTTTACGGCATATAATTACGGTTCTGGCAGCTTTTGTTCTATGTGTTATTGCCAAAGAACGTCAGTGACTGACGTTTCTTTTAGTTTGACTTTTTTTGTAATCAAATTTCATGTAGCAGTGTGCCTATTTTAAGAGGAGTGTTAGCTTCAAAGCAAAATCATGCTGAAGGTGGATGGGTTCGATTCCCGGTCCGGTCTAGGAAATTTTCGGATTAAAATTTTGTTTGACTTCCTTGGGCATTAAAGTATCATCGTGTTAGTTTTGGTGTTAGCCTCATGATAAACGAATGCTAGAATGGTAACTCGGCTTAAAAACATCACAGTTAACAAATGTGGAAGTGCTGAGAGGCGGCAATGTCCCAGTGGGGGATGTAATGCCTATAAGAAGAAGACGAATTTTATAGAAGAGCCCATTTTTTGTTTGTTTGATATTTTCAGTTCAGTTCATTCTCGTATTCCTGTGTTCAGGCTCATATCACTAGAAATCAAGGATTAGTGGAGTAAAATGTTTTGTTTTTTATTTGTATAAATTTTTCATGCTGTCATCATGCTGAAGGCTGTTAAGGGGATGGTCATTAGGCTAAGGGCCATTAGACCGAATGACAAAAGAGGATGCAAGATGTGAGCAATAATTAGTGAGGAGTGAGAAATGAAAAATGTTTCTCACTTTGAAGCAGGGAAGTGAGAAATGAGACTGAAAAAGTGACATGTGAGAAGGAAGAAGGAAGAACGTGTGCAACGAATGTGCATCGAAAAGTAAAGAGAAAGAAGGAAGAAGAAAGAGTATAGAAGGAGGACAGTAGAGAGAAGAAAAAAGAGTAAAGAAGGAAGACGGGAGAAAGACGTAAGCAAGGGCTTCGTGAAAAATGAAGAAGAAAAAAGCAAGGGGAGGAAGAAAGAAAGATGAAAGATAAAATAGAAATAGAAAATATAGAGAGTCGAGTCAAGTACGAGACACTGAAGACGGCCTTACTGATGAGGTCGAAATACGTCTCTGTCAAAGGTACAATAAAGTAGTGGAATTAAATGGAATAGTACAAACTCGTCTTATGACCAGTGAGAAAAAATAAGCTAAAAAGCGGAAGTAAGAAAAATTAAAAAAGTAAGAAAGAAGGAAAAATGAAGAACTGACTTATCACTTCGCATTTCCCACTTCTCACTTCTCATTCGGTCTAATGACCGTTCGGCCTTATGACCATTTGGCATATTGGCCTGATACTCTAAAAGAGGCGTGTTTACAATTAGTTTTTTTTTTTCTAAATTAAATCCTTTAACCCTTCCAGGACGGATGGATCATATATGCCCAGCGTTTTAGACGGGCTGTGAAAAATCACACAAGAGAGCTAGGTTCTCACTTTCGTCATCAAAAATGTTCATCAAGATGTCGGCTTCCCAGGAAAAATAGTGGAGGTCAAGTTTGACTGTACCCTAAAGACCCATATATCCAAAATCTTGTGAAGCAGAACCTTGATTCTGTCTTTAACCCTCTAACGCCCAAGACCGCCTTTTCGACGGTATTTTGATTATTTTTGGTAATTTTCAATTGATCAGATTTCGAAAAGTTTTTGATGTTGATCAATAGTCAATTTTCAAAGTCCTACACATTTATATAAAAATATTGAAAATCAAGTAATATTTTGTTCCTCCGTGTTTTCGCTCGTATCCCTTTAAAGAGTAAAATATTTGTAGCTTTGTACTTTTCTTCAACTAAAATTATCCAATAGAAGGTTATAGTGGTGTATGTTACACTCTAAAGTATTTATCCAACTCGTTACACGGAAAATATAAAATTAACTCTGAAAATTTAAAAATTCCGGTGAGTCAGCATTGAATGGGAATTTCGAACTCTAAATATGTTAAAAAAAATCAAAAAAGGTTAGGGACCGTACACTTATCACATAAGCAATTTTTCTGGGTTTTTCAACCCCCCTCCCCCTCCCCCCATGTAAGATTTTTTCCATACAATAGATTTTTTATTTATATGGTGCGTAAGATATTGACAGACCCCCCTTCCCCCATAAGTGCTTACGTAATATGTGTACGGCCACTTAATAGATTTAAGAAAAAAAACTTGAAAAACTTGAACACGAATTCAAATTTTTTAATGCTCAAACCGTGTTTACATCGATTCCAAAAAGCAAAATAGTGATTTTTAGCGAAAATGAAAATTTGGGTTGCAGTGCGTTAATAAAAAAGTGGGCTTCGTGGCCGTGCGGTTAGCGACATTAATTATTAACTCTCAATCAAGTTAAGTCATCCTGATCGTTGAGACAACGATCAATTTTCAGCACTATGAGAAGTTCAAGATGCACCAAAACGTTTCTCGAATTCAACCATAGTTATCTACCAGATCTTCTTCAAATTCCCAATCCTGTTTAGTAAGCGTTTGCACATCATGTAAACCCATTTTTTTTCAAGATACTCCAAAACCAAATATACTCTATTAGTATTACCAATATAGTCTACTCTGGCTGATTTGAAGAGACAACACAGTAGCGCCGCGGTGTCACAAAAAGGCAAGCAATGTAGTGAAGAGACATTCCGAGGGGTGCCTAAACGTATGATGCAATATGCAGTATAACATGTCCAAATAATATGCTAGAATTTATCCTAGGACGCCATTTTGATATCTGAGTTTGAAAATTAACTTTTGAAAAATGTAATCCATATTTTTAAAAATAGTAAAATAAGTCTAATTTTTGTAACTATCACACCCCTTGGCTATCGTTTTCAGGCGTTGGTTACCTTTCGTGACGCAAGATGGCGTGAATGTTCACGAAGTGGACTATATTGTTAATATACTATATTTGCCAAAACGCTCTCAACTTCAACTTTAAGTATCTGCTAGATCAACAGGCTTTTTCAATATTTGTGACATCGACAGGGATGGAATGCTCCTCAGAGCGAATCAGGAGAAGAAAAAAAATGCTCACTGCTCTCGACACACGAATCTTTGCTCTTCTCTTTTGTACTTTTGCGTTTCTCTCTTATTCGGGTAGCTCCGAAATTATTCATTTCTCAATGATAACTAAATGGCTTGACTCAATGAGGTGAGGAAAAAGTTTCTCATTGAGTATCTTTGAGCCTCTTTCCGAAGGACGGAATTGGTGGTGGCGAATAAATTTATGATAATTAGTTGGCTAATCTAACGGTAGCCAGTAGTTTATTGTATTTATCGTGTTTGTTTAGAAAACAATTCAATCACTGTCATAATGCGTGTTTAGGACTGTTCCATTTAATTTTTACACGTTGAAGACATTACCTTAAAAGAGCTTAATAATTTTCATTCAAAATTGAAGCAGTCGAACAAATCTTGTATTAATCGGTCAAAACGGTATACACTGGAGTCGCTTTTCATGCGGTTTAATATGAGGCTTCCTTTTTATGCGGATTTTGGGTCTCATGCGTTTTAACGCGCGTTTACACAATATTTTGAAGAAGGTCTCGGTGCCTTTATGCCACTACGATCAAGGGATCGCTCCCTGGTCATTCCCTTTTCATCTTCTTCAATCATCATCATCATCATCTATCTATCTATCTATACATATAAAAATGAGTTTGCTTTTCCTTTGAGTCACTATAACGGGTTGGCCGATTTGCAAGATTTACTCACCAATCGAATCGTTTTGGGTTCTTCTGTGTTTATGTATATGAAAAAAATAGAACAATTTGCTGGGGAAAGTTGAGAAGATGTATTAATGCAACAGTTTTATGAGTGGCTTTTATGAGAAAGCCATCAAGCTCGAATTGAAATCGATCTAGAGTGCGACGCCTCAATCAATTAAATGATTGACAGATCAAAAATAAAACCCAAGCGAGATCGGACAGGCTTGCCTAGTAGAAGATAATTTCGTCAATAGTCTCTTTGCAATCCAAATTGTAATTACTATCCAGATAAATGTAGAATTGGCTACATCAAGCTGCCTGTTGCTTAGAAGCAGTAAATAATTAATGTAAAGATAGAATGGTGTTCATTTCTACCCGTTCATGGATGCTATACACGGTCCCTATTCTCATGCTGGTCTCATGAAGATGCGAATGTGTGAGGCTGTTGTGCGGGTAGCGATGATATGACAGAAGTGTGCTTTCATTTCTCTGTACGTTCAGTTGGAAAGAACAACAAAAATGATGCTCCTCAAAAAGGCACATTGAGACAAACCGTTTCTCTCAAAGAGAGCCGCTCCTCATTTTTCCCACAACGAAGAGCATATTTTTTTTATGTTTTGATCATATCCGTGATGTTTTGTTGCTCATTTTTGATGAACTTTTTTTGCTCATTGAGCTCATTGTGCGAGTAAATGCCAAGCCTGGACATCGATATGCAGATTAGGGGGCAGCAGGGACTATGTCCAAGGGCTTGACGATCCCTCCCCAGGCCATCTGCGAGTTGTGGGGCTTGCCTAGGATGTGGTGGGGTTTGACAGTGGGCCCTGTTAAACCTCTATAAAAAGCTGCATGTATCCGCAAGTAGGCCCCACCAAAGCGACCGTGTGCCGCTCAAAGCGCGCAAGCCCAAGTCCTGGTGTTAGGTGGGACGCTAAACAGCCCTGTCACGACGGCTCTCCGACGAGACAGGAGGTTTGCGCAGGCCCAATAAGCCGCCTAGAAAACCAATCATTACGAACAATATAAGAGATAAAGCGACTCGATATAATCGGCAAAGACCTAGGCGACGAATACAGGATCACGATTGGAAGCTTGGAACATGGAACTGCAAGTCGCTAGGTTTCACAGGTTGCGACAGGATGATCTACGTTGAATTACATCCCCGCAACTTCGACGTCGTGGCGCTGCAGGAGATTTGCTGGACAGGACAGAAAGTGTGGAAAAGCGGGCATCGAGCGACTACCTTCTACCAAAGCTGTGGCACCACCAACAAGCTGGGAACCGGCTTCATAGTGCTGGGTAAGATGCGCCAACACGTGATTGAGTGGTAGCCAATCAACGCAAGGATGTGCAAGCTGAGGATTAAAGGCCGTTTCTTCAACTATAGCATCATCAACGTGACTGCCCACACGAAGGGAGACCCGACGATGAGAAAGAAGCGTTCTACGCACAACTGGAGCAGACTGCGGGACGTCAAAATCGTCATCGGTGACATGAAAGCATAGGTAGGAAGGGAGGAAATGTATAGACCGGTCATCGGACCGGATAGTCTGCACACCGTATCGAATGACAACGGCCAACGATGCATAAACTTCGCAGCCTCCCGTGGAATGGTAGTCCGAAGCACCTTCTTTCTACGCAAAACTATCCACAAGGCCACATGGAGATCACCTAACCAAGAAACGGAAAACCAAATCGACCACGTTCTAATCGACGGTAAATTCTTCTCCGACATCACGAACGTCCGCACTTACCGCAGTGCGAATATTGAATCCGACCACTACCTCGTTGCAGTATGCCTGCGCTCAAAACTCTCGACGGTGTACAACACGCGTCGAAGTCGGACGCCGCGGCTCAACATTGGGCGGCTACAAGACGCTAGACTAGCCCAAGAATACGCCCAGCAGCTGGAAGTGGCACTCCCAACGGAAGAGCAGCTAGGCGCACCGTCTCTTGAAGATGGCTGGAGAGATATTCGGTGCCCCCGGATCAGAGAAACGACTGGTATGACGGCGAATGTGAGCAGTTAGTGGAAGAGAAGAATGCAGCATGGGCGAGATTGCTGCAACACCGCACGAGGGCGAACGAGGCACGATATAAACAGGCGCGGAACAGACAAAACTCGATTTTCCGGAGGAAAAAGCGTCAGCAGGAAGTTCGAGACCGTGAAGAGACGGATCAACTGTACCGCGCTAATAACACACGAAAGTTCTATGAGAAGTTAAACCGTTCACGGGAACCTTCTTACGAACGAGCGTGAGGTGATCCAAAGGTGGCGGCAGCACTACGAAGAAGAACACCTGAATGGCGATGTGGCAGACGAAGATGGCGGTATGGTGATGGACCTGGGAGAACGCGCGCAGGACATAATTCTACCTGCTCCGAATCTCCAGGAAATCCAGGAGGAGATTGGCCGGCTGAAAACAACAAAGCCCCTGGGGTTGACCAACTACCAGGAGAGCTATTTAAACACGGTGGTGAGGCACTGGCTAGAGCGCTGCACTGGGTCATTTCCAAGATTTGGGAGGAGGAAGTTTTGCCGCAGGAGTGGATGGAAGGTGTCGTGTGTCCCATCTACAAAAAGGGCGATAAGCTGGATTGTAGCAACTACCGCGCAATCACATTGCTGAACGCCGCCTACAAGGTACTCTCCCAAATTTTATGCCGTCGACTAGCACCAACTGCAAGGGAGTTCGTGGGGCAGTACCAGGCGGGTTTTAGGGGCGAACGCTCCACCACGGACCAAGTGTTCGCCATTCGCCAAGTACTGCAGAAATGCCGCGAATACAACGTGCCCACACATCATCTATTCATCGACTTCAAAGCCGCATATGATACAATCGATCGGGACCAGCTATGGCAGCTAATGCACGAACACGGTTTTCCGGATAAACTGACACGGTTGATCAAAACGACGATGGATCGGGTGATATGCGTAGTTCGAGTTTCAGGGGCATTCTCGAGTCCCTTCGAAACCCGCAGAGGGTTACGGCAAGGTGATGGTCTTTCGTGTCTGCTATTCAATATCGCTTTGGAAGGGGTAATACGAAGAGCAGGGATTAACACGGGTGGTACAATTTTCAATAAGTCCGTCCAGCTATTTGGCTTCGCCGACGACATAGGGGAAGAGGCCCCAAAACGCCCCCCCGATGCAAAACGCCTTTTGTGGTTTCCTTCATATTTACCGTCATTAAGATGTCCGTAACAAAACTAGATCTAAAATTATGTAGGATAGGCGAAAAAAGTTTCAAAATAGTGCATGGGAAGGTCGGAAAAACCGAAAATTTCCACATTTTGAAGAAACATCTAACATTTTGGCGAGGCAAAACGCCCTAGCGGCAATAACCTACAAAGTACTTGCGTCTCCACGGACTATCCATACTAGAATGCTGCTTCGCCGACGCGTGGTACTTTGTTCCCTAGGAGCTGCCAGCTAAAAGGCGTTTTGCCTCAAGAGTTTTCCGGCAACAGAATATCACCACTTTTTTGAAATGTGAATATTATCAATATGATTGAGATTTTTGACAATTTTTGAATGGCATCAACTAGCTATCTTGTTTAACTGATGCATAATGTAAAAATACCCATGAATAGCGTTACAAATAAGACAATAGAGCAGTGTTTGCTTAGCTAGGGCATATTGCCCCCCCTTCCCCTAGACATTATGGCACGTAACTTTGAGAAGATGGAGGAAGCCTACATCAGACTGAAGAGGGAAGCTAAGCGGATCGGACTAGTCATCAACACGTCGAAGACGAAGTACATGGTAGGAAGAGGTTCAAGAGAAGACAATGTGAGCCACCCACCGCGAGTTTGCATCGGTGGTGACGAAATCGAGGTGGTAGAAGAATTAGTGTACTTGGGCTCACTGGTGACTGCCGAAAATGACACCAGCAGAGAAATTCGGAGACGCATAGTGGCTGGAAATCGTACGTACTTTGGACTCCGCAAGACGCTCCGATCGAATAGAGTTCGCCGCCGTACCAAACTAACAATCTACAAAACGCTCATTGGACCGGTAGTCCTCTACGGACACGAGACCTGGACGATGCTCGTGGAGGACCAACGCGCACTCGGAGTTTTCGAAAGGAAAGTGCTGCGTACCATCTATGGTGGGGTGCAGATGGCGGACGGTACGTGGAGGAGGGGAATGAACCACGAGTTGCATCAGCTGTTGGGAGAACCATCCATCGTTCACACCGCGAAAATCGGACGACTGCGGTGGGCCGGGCACGTAGCCAGAATGTCGGACAGTAACCCGGTGAAAATGGTTCTCGACAACGATCCGACGGGCACAAGAAGGCGAGGTGCGCAGCGGGCAAGGTGGATCGATCAGGTGGAAGATGACTTGCGGACCCTCCGTAGACTGCCTGGTTGGCGACGTGTAGCCATGGACCGAGCCGAATGGAGAAGACTCTTATATACCGCACAAGCCACTTCGACCTTAGTCTGAATTAATAATAATAGACATCAATCCAGCTTAAAAAGCATATGATCCTAAATTTCATGAACATAAGATGTCCGAGGTTCTCCAAAATGATCTTGAGTTAGGATCAGGATATCTACCGGATGCACAATATCTAAAGAGACGTTTGTGTCGAGCAATATCTATTCGAATGTGGCTGTTGACTTTTTTTGTTGGGGTGTATAACTGCTGCATCCACGGACTTGGATGATTACATCAAACAATTCGACTTTCAGGATATTTTAACGAATCATGAAGGCCTGCAATGGCTAGTCCAAGTGATGATTGAAGTCATATAAGCTCAATGGACCTACTGGGATAAAATATCTAAAATTATTCATAAGTTGGATCGTGGGATAGGTCAAATGGTCTAAGCTCCAGGAATCAAATCGGGTCTGATATACAGTCGACCCTCGAGCTGTAATACAGTCGATATTGTTATGTGGACCAGAAGTTTCTTGGAAAATTGTTCACATCCGGGAAAATATTTTAATATGGTATCATTTGTTTCCACGAGTTGATATCGAGTTTTAAAGCATTGACTCATAAATAAATAAGTAAAATCCTACCAGCTCGATGGAACTGCTGGGATGTTTAATGATGCATGCAGGTTTTAAACTCTAGAACGTTTTGGAGAACCGAAAAGGTCTATAATAGCTTGTAAAAGTAACGAGTGAAATCCTATCGGCTCAATTGACCTAGGTACTGTGATGTTCAGCGCTGAATGGACACATCGTTCATGACATGACATGGTCGATCGAGTAGGTCACATTTTCTGAACTTCAGGACGTTTCGGAGAATTAAAAAGGCTTGCAGTAGCTTGTAAAAGTAATGAGTGACATTCTATCGGCTCGACGAACCTGCTAGGATGTTCAGCGATGTACGCATACATCTTTCATGACTTGGTTGATAAGGTAGGTCGCGTGTTTTGAATTCAAGGACGTTTTGGAGAACTGAAAATGTCTCCAATAGCTTGTAGAAAAAATGAGAGAAATCCTATCGGCTCAATGATCTTGCTTGGATGTTCTATGATGCACGAATACACCGTATATTCTATATCGCATATTCTGAACTCTAGGACGTTTTGGAGACCCTGAAATTGTTTACGTTTATTCAAAACTTGATCAATTTATGTCTTTTGATCTAAAAGACATTTTTGGGCATAGAAATTTAAAGAATGACAAAAATTGTTTAAAGAAAAACTAAAAATTTAATTACGTTTGAACAATTTTTTGTCTGCTTGTTTTCTTTCTCTTGTTACGTTACAGGACATGGACAAATACTCGGAATACTCGACGCATATTAATTTTACAATCGTTGATCGAATATCGCAAGCAGATAATGAAGAACAATTACATTTTACTGCTCTCATTCTTCTTGAGAGTTGTTCACACAGATGTGTACTTTTGGAGAGAGAAAATTACGAAAGGTGTGTCTTTTAATTTAAATTTGAGCTCATTGTCAATTTCCTCGATTTGAAACATGCCAAATACATTATTCACATCAGTAAACGGTGTTGAAGAACTGTGTTCTCAAACATTGGCGAATAGGCTTTGAAAATTTCTGTTGAAAGGCTCCTTTTTAACAGGATTAGAAAATGTATAAGATTTCGACAATAAACAGTGCCAAATTGTTTTTATTTTTTCAATAGTTTACATGTTGAATTCGTTATTGAGATGTTTGGTGACGTCTACTATAAAGGCCAAGCAACTCACCTATTCAGGATCATGCAGTTCGGGCATTGGTTTTGCTTTATCTTTATGTATAGTGTGATTTCCGTTCGAATAAAATAGTATGACACAGCGAATTTCCGTATTCTGCTTCCGTTTCTGTTAACTTAATTTGGATTTAGTGGTGCTTAAGTTTTCTCGTATAGGTAAACGATCAAGCGTCACAACACCCGTGTCATTGCCAGAGCTCCATCAGTTGTTAGACCTTAAGTGATAAAAGAAGAGTTCAAACTCTTAACAGCTTTCCTTAGGTCTATACCTAAGGTAGTCGTACCTTCATTGGGAGCATAGCTGTTAATTCTTTTGTAATTTGAAGATGATCATAAATTTTTCTTATTAAGACAGCCACTTGTGAATTGTTTTTTTATTCAGTATTTTTATCGGTTGTGAGAAGCTACAATAAGAAGCAGGTGGCCTTTTCACGTAACCTAGTTTTCAAGTCTTCTGAAGAAGGCATATCCATCCCAACAAGTTCTTCGCCCTGGAAACGTTTCATTCGTATTGCCAAAATCTCATTAACAGCAAAACTGGCCTGTGCTGCATTATTTGACTCCATGCTTGCCCAGATTCAATTCAATTTTAATTATTAATAACCTACAGTATTTAGTAATCTTTTTCTTCTTATATACATAAAAATGAATTTCTGTCTGTTCCTTATGGACTCTGAAACTACTAAACCGATCAGCGTGAAAATTTGTATATAGAAGTTTTTGGAGCCGGGGAAGGTTCTTGTGATGGTTCGAGACCCCTCCCTCCGTTGGAAAGGGGGGCTCCCATACAAATGAAACAGAAATTTCTGCATAACTCGAGATAACTACAAGGTGTACAGATTTTGATAGTTTGCTTCTACGAATCAAAAAATGACAATAATCGGTAGCTATATGGGCATAGCAACTCAGCAGGCTGTAACAGATGTATATTCCGAGAACACTGAGCTTCATTTCATGTATGAAAAAAAATTCTTTCTGAATGATTTTTTTTCTGGTTTTTCGAACAAAAAGGAATTGCCTTCCTACTCACCCGATTTGGATTGAATTTATCATTCGGTATGATCTATCTTGAAATCAACAGCCATCAAAATACCGAACATATTATCAAGACATTTGAAATCATGTCACAATCGTCAAAAATGTGTGAAAAGTATCTGTATAGAAACGTGCGGCCATCGTGATTTTTTCCAACACGATCAAAGGATTACAACTCAGGATACAGGGGTCATTTTAATGTGAACAAATTCAGCTTGGTTTATGTAGCCCTATTATAATAACATGCAATGCATGCTGGTTCTTTAATTTATTCCAAAAAGTATTTAAAAACCTGTCTTGTTGTACGGATAATTTGCAGACACCCTGTAAGCAGAGAATAAACCTTTAGGCGAAACAAAGTTCATCGGGTCTGCTAGTATATAATAAAAAGAAGCTTCTCGATAGAAAAGCCTTCGGACCGGTTATGAAGTATTTTTTCTAACACGTCGCGGGTCACAAAAAATGAAGCCAAGGGCCGCATCCGGCCCGTGGGCCGTACGTTGAGAAGCCCTGCTTCATAGGGACGGTCACAGCGAGAGTAGTGTAACGAAACACAAGGTAATATTTTTTTGTGATCGAAAAGTTTGATCCGTATAGGGGAACTGTCCCGATCTCCATCTCATTGCGGAACAAAGAAATACAGCACCAATTTTGTCGCTTCTTTTTGTCAACATGCGTGCTCACTGCTCACTGCTGAAAAAAATTACAAAAATAAGAAACAAATCAAATTGCTTTCCATTGCTTTGTTTTTGATGGGATGAATATCGCAGCCATGAGATAAATTCCAGGAGCAGTTCCCTATTTGTTTTTCGCGAGAAATGTGTTCGAAAAATGTTTTTTAATCTCAAGAAGGCTGGCAATCTGTGCATATTTGTTCACGACTAGTAACTACTAACAGTACAGTCAAATAACCTAAGCTGACGGCGAAAACAAAAGCACGATGTCATGTCCTGCGAACTCTACAGTGCTTCAATCGAATCAATTGAGAGATTTACACTTTTATGTCCGTTTAGTCGTTTTTATAATTTCTCGCTTCTCTACGCTTGCACATGACTATTCAGTTGTCTTATGTTTGTTTGGTACGACATTTTCGACTTCAAATGATGTTCAGCACTACAGTTTGGAATGTCTCATGCTTTACAAAATGGAAAGAAGACCCGAAGAATACTGTGTATAAGCAAGCAATTTAGTTCATCATTTGAAGTCAGACGACCAGTAGAACTCAAGTGGCACTATTCATTTTGAGCTCAATCGCAAAGCTAAATGTGCGACCTGTACGAGCATTGAAGATGCAACCTGTGAGCAGCGAGAGCTATGTTGGATGCTTCTTACGTGTTGCCAATTCATCGTTGTGCAACGATTAAGGTACATTTTTTGTATAACATTTTTGTTCAATCAAATCCAAAACAACTTTTTCCCTCTAAGTCCATCACGAGGTAGCTCTAGCTTTTATCCGACAGTCGATGAACTACCTCCATTAATCTCTTGGGTGTCTTTATAACACTCCCAGTTGCTGTGTGGGTCGACGGCGATGAAAAGTTGGGTTCATGTGAAAAATAGCGAACCGTGAAATGCTAGATATGCACGACGTGCTCCGAATGTCTGCGTAATGACACGTGCTGGTTTAATATTTTAATATTTTTCCACACTGAGAAGAGTATGCGTATCACTCAGAAATTTTGGAGCTTAAGGATCTGGCAGTGAGAATTAATTTTATTTAATACGGTAAACTTGCCATTGAAATATGGTGCGGTTTTAGTTAATTAGTACAATTCTTTTTATGTTTCTAATATCTAAATTGGTTGGCAACTAAACTGTTCCGTAGATATCATAATCAAGTTTCAACCCTTGACGCGAGTTCCTTGTCAGCACACTCAAATATCATGCCAAGCGCTGGCTGCTTCATCTTTTCCGGGAATGGTGACACTCCGGAATCGGAAATCACGGTTGTCAGCGAGTTACCAATTGGATTCAACACCGGACGCCGTTGTGATGAATAATGGTACCCGTTTTCGGTGAAATTTATTCAAACGACGTAGGCTTTCAATCAAGATGATGATGAGAATGTTTCGAGGAATTGGGCCAAATTATGTTGATGGTTAACTGGAATCGATTATACAATCAAAGAAGCGATATTGTGTTTTGCAAGAAATGTCGCTATCGTTTCTCAATAAAATCAGGAATATAATTTGATTTTACTCCTGCGGTTACAGGCAGTACTGGAAAAGGTCATGATCGTCATAAGACAGAGAGCAAAGCGCCTTTTTCTATTTCAGGCGACCAAATGAAAGGATCGTGGGTTCTTTGATCAATTTTGCATGTAAGGCAGTCATAAAAGGATGTCGCACTTTATTTAAAATTTCTAAATTATTTTAATAGATATATGCGAAGAATAGTGACTACTCGATAAATTAATAATATTCTTTTAATTCACTGAGTTAAAAGTGGTAATAAACACATAAATAAAGCAGATATTGCACACTTTCAAGCCCTGTCACGGTAGAAATATTTTTTGAGATTTTTGCAGCATGCCATTCATCTTTCGCGTTTCTTTAGATATTAAAAGGGGCAGATATGTAAACATCGCGTGACATCTCTCATTAAGGTCACTCCTGACGGAATTCAAGTTTCAAAGTGCTCGCGACGCAGCAAAGCTAAATCAACAAAAATGACAGTTGTGCGCCGCCTCCGTATCGAGTGGTGTGCCCCCGTCAGGAGTGACCTTAAAAATGAGAAATTGTATTGCTGGTTACAGGTAATTTTGTATAATGCATTCTAACCTCTCATTAGAAGTTAGACAGACATTGGAAATTGGAGAGGCTGCTGCACAAGAAGCAACTCGAGCAACTCGAGAAAGTTGTTCTAAATGCGTCAACAGGCCGAACAGGAGAAGCTGGAGATAGAGTTGGCGTATGAGAAGGAGCAAATGGAGTTGCAGAAGCTCGCCGGAAGTAACGAGATGAAGTATTGAAAGTTGTGTGTTACAAGCTGGAGCAAGCGAAGCTGGATTCGGAGAAGAAAAGTGAAGGCACGATGAAAGGAGAGTTGTGCCGAACAAAAACGGTGACAGAAAAGGAGGAGCCCGAGAAGCGTAGGAAGGAAAAAACTCGATGCTATGTTAAATAGCTTCGCCATGCTTCAATCCATTTAACGTCACGAACGAATCGGATGTCTTACCAGATATTCTGACGCACGATTTGGATCCATGCCATCTCGCACGGATCGGCCTAATAAGCTTTGTCGGAAAGCCATGTTCTAGCAGTATATGCCACAGTTCGTTCGGTTTCACTGAGTCGTACTTATTTACTTACTTATGGGTCCTGTACACCTCCGGTGGTGCAAAGGGCCGACTTAAAAGATCTCCATCCTGAGCGATGTCCAGCTATCGCTTCAACCTGTTGCCAGGTTAGATTTCGGTCGACTTCTTTTATTTCTTTATTGAGGCTTCGCCGCCATGAGCCTCTGACTGAGTCGTACGCTGCCTTGAAATCTACAAACAGGTGATGAGTCCGCAAGTTGTATTCCCGGAATTTATCAAGAAATTGTTCTATTCTAAACATCTGGTCCGTTGTTGATTGTCGTTTCTCGAAAACCGCTTTTATATTCGCCGACAAAGGCTTCCGTAAACGGACGCAGTCCACTAAACAGAATTCAGGAAGTTACCTTGTAGGCGGTATTGAGGAATGTTATATATCGATAATTAACAGAATCGAGTATGTACCCGTTCTTGTAGATAGGACATATGAGGCCATCAAGCCAGCTCGAGCTCAAGCCAGGCACGGCAAATGTTGGGTAAAGCGTACCATTGGTACTTTGCGTACCTGAAGGAATAAAATAGACCCCATCTAGCGGTCCTTAGCCTCTTACCCAGCAACTCCTATCCCTACCTCCCCGCGGTGCTGGCCGGGATACGAGCAACCTTAGGGAAGATCGGGTAACCAACCCCGGTGGGAACTATGGTCGTATGCTGACAGGGAAGGGGGGGTTTGCTCCTCTCCGGAGGTGCAAATCTTATTGAGCGTCTGTTCTCCATGTCAGGATCGGCTCACAACAGCGTCTGTTCTCCATGTTAGGGGCGGCTGATCATCGTCCGAGTGCCAGCGAAGGACTCTAAGAGAAACTGTGCACCATGGTCCACCGGAAATAAGGAGGAATGGTCCTCCGGAAATTTAGGGGGTTTGGTGGCCCTGCAAGCCAGCCTTTAAAAAATCATAAGCAACGAACAATCAACAAGAGAGTACGGACCGGAACCATCGGCGAAGACCACTGCGACGAAAAGGGACTAGCGATTGGAAACTCGGTTCGTGGAACTGCAAATCTCTCAACTTCATCGGGAGCACACGCATACTCGCCGATGTGCTCAAGGACCGTGGATTCGGAATCGTAGCTCTGCAGGAGGTTTGTTGGAAGGGATCAATGGTGCGAACGTTTAGAGGTAATCATACCATCTACCAGAGCTGCGGCAACACACACGAGCTGGGAACAGCTTTCATAGTGATGGGCGATATGCAAAGGCGCGTGATCGGGTGGTGGCCGATCAATGAAAGAATGTGCAGGTTGAGGATCAAAGGCCGGTTCTTCAACTTCAGCATAATCAACGTCCATAGCCCACACTCCGGAAGCACTGATGATGATAAGGACGCATTCTACGCGCAGCTGGAACGTGAGTACGACAGCTGCCCAATCCACGACGTCAAAATCATCATAGGAGATTTGAACGCACAGGTTGGTCAAGAGGAGGAGTTTAGACCGACTATTGGAAAGCTCAGCGCTCACCGGATGACGAACGAAAACGGCCTACGACTAATTGATTTCGACGCCTCCAAGAATATGGCCATTCGCAGCACCTACTTCCAACACAGCCTCCCGTATCGGTACACCTGGAGATCACCACTGCAGACAGAATCACAAATCGACCACGTTCTGATTGATGGACGGCACTTCTCCGACATTATCGACGTCAGGACATATCGTGGCGCTAACATCGACTCTGACCACTATCTGGTGATGGTTAAACTGCGCCCAAAACTATCCGTCATCAACGATGTTCGGTACCGACGACCGCCGCGGTACGACCTAGAGCGACTGAAGCAACCTGATGTCGCCACTGCATACGCGCAGCATCTCGAGGCAGCGTTGCCGGAAGAGGGTGAGCTCGATGGGGCCCCTCTTGAGGACTGCTGGAATACAGTCAAAGCAGCCATTAACGACGCAGCGGAGAGCAACGTCGGGTATATGGGTCGAAGTCGGCGGAACGATTGGTTCGACGAAGAGTGCAGACAGATTCTGGAGGAGAAGGACGCAGCGCGGGCGGTCGCGCTGCAGCAAGGTACCCGGCAGAACGTGGAACGTTATAGACGGAAGCGGAGACAGCAGACCCGCATTTTTCAGGAAAAGAAACGCCGCCTGGAAGAAGCGGAGTGCGAGGAGATGGAACAGCTGTGCCGTTCTCAAGATACACGCAAGTTCTACCAGAAGCTCAACACATCCCGCAAAGGCTTCGTGCCGCGAGCCGAAATGTGCCGGGATAAGGATGGGAGCATCTTGACGGACGAACGTGTGGTGATCGAAAGGTGGAAGCAGCACTACGAGGAACATCTGAATGGCGCTGAGAGTACAGGCAGTGAAAGTCAAGGCAGCGGAGGAGATGACTACGTCAGTTCAGCGGACGATGGAAGCCAACCAGCCCCCACCTTGAGAGAAGTTAAGGATGCCATTCAACAGCTAAAGACCAATAAAGCAGCTGGTAAGGATGGTATCGGAGCTGAGCTCATCAAGATGGGCCCGGAAAAGCTGGCCACTTGCCTGCACAAACTGATAGTCAGAATCTGGGAAACCGAACAGCTACCGGAGGAGTGGAAGGAAGGGGTGATATGCCCCATCTACAAGAAAGGCGACAAACTGGAGTGTGAGAACTTTCGAGCGATCACCATCCTTAATGCCGCCTACGAAGTGATATCCCAGATCATCTTCCGTCGTCTGTCACCATTAGTGAATGAGTTCGTGGGAAGTTATCAAGCCGGCTTCGTTGACGGCCGCTCGACAACGGACCAGATCTTTACTGTACGGCAAATCCTTCAAAAATGCCATGAATACCAGGTCCCAACGCACCATCTGTTCGTTGATTTCAAGGCGGCATACGACAGTATAGACCGCGTATAGCTATGGAAAATTATGGACGAGAACAGCTTCCCTGGGAAGCTTAGCAGACTGATCAAAGCAACGGTGGATGGTGTGCAAAACTGTGTGAAGATTTCGGGCGAAAACTCCAGTTCGTTCGAATCGCGCCGGGGACTAAGACAAGGTGATGGACTTTCGTGCCTGTTGTTCAACATTGCGCTAGAAGGTGTCATGCGGAGAGCCGGGTGTAACAGCCAGGGTACGATTTTCAACAGATCCAGTCAATTTATTTGCTTCGCGGATGACATGGACATTGTCGGCCGAACATTTGCAAAGGTGGCAGAACTGTACACCCGCCTGAAACGTGAAGCAACAAAAGTTGGACTGGTGGTGAATGCGTCAAAGACAAAGTACATGCTTGTGGGCGGAACCGAGCGCGACAGGGCCCGCCTGGGAAGCAGTGTTACGATAGACGGGGATACCTTCGAGGTGGTCGAGGAATTCGTCTACCTCGGATCCTTGCTAACGGCTGACAACAACGTTAGTCGTGAAATACGAAGGCGCATCATCTGTGGAAGTCGGGCCTACTACGGGCTCCAGAAAAAATTGCGGTCGAAAAAGATTCGCCACCGTACCAAATGTGTCATGCACAAGACGCTTATAAGACCGGTTGTCCTCTACGGACATGAAACATGGACAATGCTCGAGGAGGACTTGCAAGCACTCGGAGTATTCGAGAGACGGGTGCTTAGGACCATCTTTGGCGGTGTGCAAGAAGCTGGTGTGTGGCGGCGAAGAATGAACCATGAGTTCGCCCAACTCTACGGCGAACCCAGTATCCAGAAGGTAGCTAAAGCCGGAAGGGTACGATGGACAGGACATGTTGCAAGAATACCGGACAGCAACCCTGCAAAGATGGTGTTCGCTTCCGATCCGGCAGGTACGAGACGGCGTGGAGCGCAGCGAGCGAGATGGGCAGACCAGGTGCAAAACGACTTGGCGAGCGTGGGGCGTATCCGAGGATGGAGAGATGCGGCCTCGAACCGTGCATTGTGGCGTCAAATTGTTGATTCAGTGTTATCTGTTTAGATGTTAACTAAATAAATGAGGTTAAAAGACTATTATTCTTCCATTTACTTCCACTATTAACTTTTTATGTATCAACAAGCAGATACGTATTTCGTTTCCTACTTGGAAACTTCTTCAGTGTTTGTTATCGATAACAAACACTGAAGAAGTTTCCAAGTAGGAAACGAAATACGTATCTGCTTGTTGATACATAAAAAGTTAATAGTGGAAGTAAATGGAAGAATAATAGTCTTTTAACCTTGTAGCATTTCCCCTAAGACGCTCTAAAATAATTAATCATAAATAAATGAAAAATGAAGCCAGCTCGAAGGCATTTGTTCTCCCTCCCAAATCATTTCAATCATTCAGGCTATCACTCCTACTTTTAAAAGCTTGCCGGGATTCCGTCCTTCCCAGCGGCCTTGCCGTTCTTCAGCTTTCGAATTCGAACAGCTCTTCTCACTTCGTCTAGCGTTGATGGCTCCACTGCTTGTCCATTATCATCAATCCTGATTCTGCTTGTGCCCGCTCTGTCCGATTGTCCATTCAACAATAACTCAAAGTGCTCCACTCCTGCTCGGTCCATAGATTGATCCTGAATTGCGCCGGTACGCTTTTTTTGCGCATGTTGTTGATCGTTTTGAAGAACTTCCGTGCATCGTTTCTGGCAAACCTTTCCTCTGCTTCCTGGAGTACTTTTTCATCGTACCACCGGTGAAGTTTTTTTTTCTCAACTGCACTTAGTTCTTTATATCAGCGGTTCTTAACCTGGGGTACATGTAGCCCTGGGGTTAGCTTTGCTGGTCCTAGGGGGTACCTCGGACAAAAATGCGTAATGGTGGATTTATTGCAATTCCAATCAAAACTTAATGATAAAGTGTAGTTTTTTTTTTATTTTGAAACATTGTCTTGCACACAATATGCATGGCCCAGGGCCTGATTTATGGGGGGGCCGGGGGGGCCGTGGCCCCGGGCCCCCACAAATCTTATGTACCAAAACCAACCTGTTTTGTACATTTTGGGGCCCCCACAAGCAGTCGGCCCCGGGGCCCCCTTCTGGCTAAATCCGGCCCTGTGCATGGCGATCAGTAAATCAAAGCCCATTGAATCCTGCCCTCCAAAACCCGCTCAGTGAATGAAGGGCTGAGGACAACAGATCAAAAGAAATGAACAAATTGAAAGAAAAGGTTTTGGGTCTAAAGATCTGGAAGCCACCATTTAAGACCCTTTTTTCTCAGAAAAATCTCAGTTGCTTTGGAGATTGGATTGGAAGTCAGAACCTCCTTTCAAGATGCTCGGGAGCCTATTTTCAAAAGGCTCGGAGGAATCCTTTCAAGAGTTTTGCAAGCCTCCTTTCAAGAAGGGTCGGAAGCCTCCTTTAAGAGGCTCGGAATCTTTTTTTAAAAGACCCGGAAGTAGGGCTTCCATTCCCGGAAACGATTTCCCGGATGACTCCTTTCAAGAGGCCAACCAGTGTGAGATTGAGCAAGCAGAGTTATTTTTTTTGCATCTTCAACGACGTCAGGAGCTTCTTCGTCGGGCGCCAGTAGATCTAACTCACTGTAGCATGTCATTTTCTAATTGTTTAATTCAAAACAAATTGTTGATTTTTCATATATATATATATATATATATATTTATGAAACTAAATTGTCATTTTTTATGCGTCTAACTATCACAGCGCTCTCTTTAAGGGTGGTAGAATTTGATTTTCCACCACTCTGATTCTTTATGCCATTTCTTGTTAAACGGAATTTGACACTAAGTCGTGATTTTGTCGGTTTCTGCACATGATATTTGCCACAAATCAATTTCTTCCGAGATTTTCAAATTCAAGATTGTCGTGGAAGATTTCACCAGCGAACATCTAATTTTTGAGCGAAATTGACTGAAAACGATTATTAGAACACCTAAATTTTTAATTGTAACTATTATTAACTTATATTAATTATTTTTATTAGTAGCTCGTCGATCTGAATAAATGTCTGTCAGTCCGTGTGTATGTGTGCACACGAAAACCGAAAAACATTAGCCGCTTTTTCATATAGTAATTCTTAACAGATTTTCTCAACAATACGGGGGACAAACCCTAGTTGATTACTATTGAATATAATAATTACGATAGGTCATTGTAAGAGTAGGCAATGTAGGCAATTTGTAGGCAATTTTTTTATGTGTAAGGCGAAATCAAACGATTGAATCGAGAAAGGCATCGTCACCGCTAGATGGATTAATCTGGGTTTTTCCTTTCGCTTTGGATTGAATCCCTGTTCTAGGGTGGCACCGATGATGATGTTCGATGTTTGATATCTAAGGCAACATAATAAAATTTCCATTAAAAATTAGAAATTTTCCATAAACAATTATGAAATTGCCATTAAAGAAATCAGGGTATGAGCAATAAATAAATATAAAATTTTCACAAATAAAACAAAATTTCCATAAACAATTAAGAATGTTCCACAAAACAAAAATAAATAAGCACTTTTAAAAGCGAAAATAGCAATTATAAAAGAAGAATTCTCCATAAAGAAATGAAAATGTTCCACGAAAATTGTTTATGGAAATTTTGTTTTATTTGTGGAAATGTTATATTTATTTATTGCTCATACCATGATTTCTTTATTGGCAATTTTCTATTTTTTTATGGGAATTTTCTAATCGTTTAGGGGGAGTATTTATTTTAGTCGATATCTAATTGGGCGGCCACCAGGCACGAATTATGTTCCGCAGGCAACTGTTGATGAACACATTCAGCTGTCAACTGTTCTCTACTGATGCAAACTAGAGATGGAAGGGTTTCACATTTTGTAAACCCGAACCCGACCCGAACCCGATTTAGAAATTCCTTACAAACCCGGACCCGACAATTTTTGCAGTCTTAAACCCGAACTGGATCCGAACTATTTTTTTGGTGAAAATCTCAAACTAGTCATTTTATATTTCTCTTTACACCCATAAGGGTATAGGCCCAAACAACGAATAAGCCTTAAATTTATCAGGAACGAATAAAATATTCGAATATTCAATACTTTATTTCTCAAACTCGAACCCGACCCAGACCCGACATTTTATCATCTCACAAACCTGTACCCGACCCGAACCCGTCGGGTTCGGGTCGGGTTTCGGGTTTGAAAACCCGAAACGCGACCATCTCTAATGCAAACCACGTTTCACAAGCATATATGTACCATTGCAGTTAAAAGATCGGATCTTTGTACTTTATTGCGGAATAAAGGCTCCCCATACCTAAGCGATTTCATCGACAACTAGTCGCCGCGATTCTATCGTTGGGTCCCTGCAGGTAATGTTCTATTTACGCTTTCACACCAACGGCGACAGAATCGCTGTCGCCAAGCGATAGAATCGCGTCGCGACTGTCACGTCGCGTGTGTTTGGGGTAACCTTAAACGATTCTGCAATTAGGCGGATGGCATGAGGTCACTTTTCAGCATTTGTACATTTGTACATTACTTAACCCTTTCAAACATATTTATAGAAAAATCGATTTTTTAAAGAATTTTATATTTAATGTTGTAAACTCTGCTACCACCTGCCACCATTATTAACTTTTCATTCTATTTTCCTCTCTCGTTTCAGTATGTTACAGAAAAAATGGGCGGTGCGGAAGGCACCAAACTGGACCTGGACTTCATGGAAATGGAAAGAGTAAGTTGTCCCAAACTAGTATTTCCTCCCCGAACCATTTTCCAAACTAAAACAATTTTGAATGATTTTCGCCATCCAACACACCCACCTCTGCCCTGCCCCGCTACCACAAAACTTTCCTCTTTCCACCCACGCTAGAAAACAGACGTCACGGTAGAGCTGGTCGAAGAGTTGCAAACGAAAACGAAAGAATACTTGCAACCGAATCCGACGGCCAGAGCGAAGATGGCAGCGGTCAAAGGTATTTCTAAATTATCAGGTCAAGCTAAAAGTAATACTTATCCACAACCAGAAGGTATATTGGCCGACTGTATGCTGACATACGGTAAAAAGCTCGGTGAAGACAGTATTTTCGGTGAGTACGAGCACGTACGCTGCAAAGCGCACTTGGCTTTTCGTCCCTCTATTATAAATAAAAACACATTATATATATTGTAAGGTTGGCTTTCTTTTTTTTCGGTTCCAATTCGGGATAGCTTTTATCGTTTTCACTTTGGTTTCCAATTTTATATAATACACATTTGATCCAACGGCAGATGAGGAATCGAAATTGTCCCTGCTTTCGTGTGTGTGTTTGTTTCGGTTCGTTTACTTTTGAATTATGTGATCACACTTTTTTTCGATTATTGGCATTTTGAACATGCAAAGCGTGATGATTTTATCCTGTACTCAGTACATATGGCATACAGTCGGGTCTCCTACTATGTGGATTTCTATTGCACGGATACTTACTGCACGAGCGACCCTGTAGACTAAATCCTAAAATTTGCGGGATCTTGGTGTATTGAGGTGAATGTACAATAGAGTCACTGATTAGTAATCAACATGCTTTTTTTTACACCTAAATAAAGTCAATTATATTCCTCTTTTGTAAACAAACATATGAAGTTTGAGTACTATATGCTTTGTAATTTACAAAATTTCATCATTTGAAATTGTGGACCAACCCAATTTGATTGTGTTTTCACCTTAATTATCTACATTAGCCTATACATAGAATTTATTTAGTCTTTTTGGTTCAATAGCAAAGCCTATTGGATGTGTTGTATGAGACCTGACTGTATCTGTTATACCTGCATTCGATGTGCGTTTTTGTATGTATGTTATTAAGTATGTACGAGTTTTAATTTTCTATTACGCGTATATATGAAAAATCTTAGAGAAGAATGTGCGAGTTCTCGTTTAAAACTTATCATTTTGAAGCTAGCTCGGAACAGGCGACGCGTTTGATTGCCGCTAAATAAGTGTTCGAAAATTAATCAATTAAATTTATTATTTTCAAATATTAGGAGTTCAATTTGCATCAACGTAAATACAAACATTTTGAATTGAAAATTTACATTATAAATACGAATGGTAGTGCTACTTGTATTCATCTCAAAAGTGATTTTATTTGTTTCGACTCATTTGTTGAATTGTTGTTTTAAAATTTAAAATATATTTGCTATTAAGAATGACTTCTATTATCAATTTGGTATATTCGGATACAAATTCGGAGCGCCACTCTTACCCTTTTGGTGTCTTCAATAATTACTGTTAACTGCCAATCAAGCCGTCGCCGTTTGCCATCCTCGCGCATATCGATTGCAAACCCCATCCTCTTAAGCTCAATCACAAGTTGCGCAGAATTTGTCCAATATTAACCCCGTTTCTCATCTATCAGCGAAGACAGACTCAGACAGGTTATCGGACTGAACAGTGAACAAGGAAAATTGTTATAATTTTCTAAATATCCTATTTTTGCCAATTCATTACACCTAGATTTTATACAACACTTAACCACACTTCTGCTGTCAAACTTGAGTAAACATTTTTTCCAACCATTTTCTGATCCTTTTGATGAACGAACTTATTTTGACTTTTGAACCTATATTTCACGGTTGCTTGCTTGCGATAATGGTGTGTTTGTTTACTTTCGGTAGCCCCTTTCATCGGACGTCAACCGGGACAACGAATCCCGGGGGACCAATCCGACAGGAATCCGCTTCATTTTCTATGATTTGCCCCGCATTGGTTTGTCGCTCCGCATCTGTTGCTAGTTGTCAGTTTATTTTCCTTGAAAGTTGGTACACTTCTTATTTTAGTATTGCTTTGTGTCTGTTTGTAGAAGAAATGCCCCTTTTATTACTAACCTCCTAATCTTACAAAGATGGGGTTCATCAACATGATTTTTCTTCCGTTTTCCCGCATTGGAGTTGATTTCTTAAATATTACGATCATTTTTGCTTTATTCACTGCCTTGTAGTAATCAAAAATATTATTGAAGACTGTGTAATTGATAATGAAAATGTTAGGAACGAAGGAGAACGTTTAAAAGCTATTTTTAAACACCGAATTTTTTTTACAAAAAAGGATATGCATAATACTTTTGAAATATTTCAAAACATGGTAATTCAATATTAAATCTAGTTATAGGATATCTATGAACATTCCGAGTTACAGGATTTATACAGTCTTCGTCCTCTATCGTTAGATTTTTTATTCGTTCCAATCACACTGTGCGTTTAAGTTATTGTCGTGTACCTCTTGTTACTGTCGTATTTTTATTGAGCCTACTTTCCTCCATACCCCATCAAATACCCTATCAAATGACCACTAACGATTTTTTTCTTCTTCGCTTTCTCCAATATCCGAATTGTTGCTGTGTTGCGCCGATGGCTGCTGCTCCCCCCCGAATCGTGTGTAGCCGGCGCCCTCGTTGAGATGGGCGATTCGCTCAAGCAGATGGCCGATGTGAAGTACTCGCTCGATGATAACATCAAGCAGAACTTCCTCGAGCCCCTGCACCAGCTGCAGACGAAGGACCTGAAGGAAGTTATGGTGAGTGTTTTATTTAGCGGTTTTGATTTCTATGCGTGAGGTTTTGATGAAGTTATCGCGAATGCCATTATTCCGAATTTTTTTTCATCAATTATGACAGAAGTGTTAAAAACAGAAGGAGGTTGGGAATAATCCGAAGATTCTAGGATAAATAATATTATTCGGATGAATTATAATGACTCGAAAGCTAAATCGAGATGATTTAGATAGATACGGATGAGATTATGATAGATTTCCTCACGTTAAAAAAATGCAGAACAAAGTCGCCTACCTGAAACGATTTGTCTCGGTACTTAACGTTGCCCGCCTTTATCTGGTCGATTCCGTGTTGAATTTTGTTCTCGTTTAGATTGTTTCGCATCAGTACCGGAGCTCAATGTCTAATACAAACTGAGACAATCGAACGTCGTTCGTTTACGCTCTGGTTCAATTTCTACTACTCGTATGCTATCTATTGGACACCATGCGCCTCCATTGAGTGGGGCACGTATGTGCTGACAAGGCCGTCCCTTATTTTGCAAGTGTTAAATGTTATAGCTTCGTAGCATCAGGAAAATGTTCGTAACAATGAAAAATTAAACTCCTAAAATTTGCAGACCAGTAGGTGACGCTAAGTGGTCCCGCAACGGACATGAAGCAATAGTAGAAGAGGTCAACTGTAAGATCGTCTTCAGTGCCTCGTACTTGAGACAGAAGGGTTGTGTACAAGCACGACCGCAAGGTAAACGTTGGACAACGTAAGGATATTATCAGCTATCAATTTCACAGCTAACCAATCTATCAACGTTCAAGCTTATATGCAGCTTGTCGTTGGTTGTATTGAATAATATTTTTATCGAGAGCATTCCTAGGTTTATGGACGTGTATTTAACGAAAAATTTGCGCTTTCCTATTTATCATTTTATTAAGGTAATTCCACATGTCTACATTGCCACATCTTACTTGTTTCACATGTGGCGCTTATATTTAAACACATTTGATCCATTACAATTAAGACGGTGTAACGTAACGTGCCGCGCAAATCCTTAAATCCATGTATACATTCTTGATCTCGAAATCCGCATCAAACGCGACCCCGAATAATGTCGTTTGTAGAGCCATCCAACGAAAAACTGAAACCACCTTTTATATACATATTTTAATTCTATCCGACAATACTAGCGTAAAATAAGCAAAATGTAAACATGAATTGTTATCTGCTAGAAAGTGTATACATCATGTCTCAGTCTCAGATAGTCTTTGTCACCTATGCGATGCTTGCATTCGATGCGAGTAGAATTATGATTCTTCGCGAAGAGCAAGCCGCACGTCAAACAGCATACGCATCTTCAGGCGAGCCAAAGGCTTTAAACAGTCGCAAAAGTGAACCAAGTTACAGCCCTCACGAAAACCTGCTTGGTATTCGCCGACGAATGACTCCTCAAGCGGTCTCAGTCTGTTAAACAGAATACGTAACAGTATTTTGTACGCCGAGTTCAGAAGGGTGTAGGTTGTAATTGGCACACTCTAGTCTATTCCCTTTCTTATAGATTGGGTATATGAGGCCATCCAACAGGCAGTTCTTCATCCTCCCATATTTTCTGGATAATTCTCACTTCCGTGTTTGAGAAGCTCGACCGGGATCTCGTCCTTCCCAGCAGTTTTACTGTTTACCAGCTCGTTTAGAGCCTTCTTAACCTCGTCCAGCGTTGGTGGTTCCACAGCTTGATAATGTTCATCCTGCCCCTTGATACACCTTCATTTTCACCGTTCAACAAATCTTCGAAGTGCTCCTTCCACCTAGCTGCCACCATAGCTTGTCTGTCACCGACTTACGGTTGTTAACAACAACCAACTCTGTTTTGTGATGAGCTAGCCCCAGCTGCCTTGAGCTCATCCATTCTTCTACTATAGCGATCGCGTGGGCCGCCGTAAGTTCCACTTCCTCAATCGACTCTCCGTAAACCTCCAGCGTTATGTCGTCGGCGAAGCCAACGATCTTAACACCTGGGGGGAACTTCAGTCTTAAAACACTATCGTACATAGTGTTCCATAGCACCGGGCCCAGGATAGATCCCTGAGAGACTCCTGCGGTGATAGAAGCACTACCCTCCCCTCCATCGGTCTCGTATAAGAGTACGCGATTCTGGAAATAGCTTTCCAAAATGTTGTACAGGCCCACCGGAATGCCCAACCGGAGTAACGAGAGCGCGATGGCATCCCAGCTTGTGCTGTTGAATGCGTTCTTGACGTCGAGCGTCACTATCGCACAGAATCGAGTTCCCCTCCGCTTGCGTTGTATCGCTACTTCCGCAGTTTTCACAACCGAGTTGATAGCATCCACCGTGGACCTACCCTTACGAAACCCAAACTGATTGCTTGATTGATTGCGTTCGTACCTTCGGTGTACGGGGTAAGCCTGTTGAGGATAATCCTCTCAAGCAACTTCCCTGTGGTGTCCAGTAGGCAGATTGGTCTGTACGCCGATAGGTCACCTGGTGGTTTCCCGGGCTTCGGCAACAGCACCAGCTTCTGTCTCTTCCACCTATCGGGGAAACTGCGCTCGTCCAGGCATCTCTGCATGGCTGTCCTGAACATGTCCGGGTTAGCCATTATCGCTGCCTTCAGAGCGAGGTTTGGAACTCCGTCGGGCTCCGGAGCTTTGTTCGTGTCAAGGGTTCGGGCCACCGCAAGCAACTCTTCGTTCGTCACCGCTGCCACTTCAGCCACTTCAGCACTCGCGTTCTGCGGTGCTGCCAAGGGCTTGTGGCATGGGACGGGAAGAAAACCTCGATAATGCGATTCAACCTTTCCGGCGACCGTTCGGGACGCGCCAGCCCCCCTCTGGTCTTCGCCATTACTATCCTGTAGGCATCGCCACAAGGATTAGCATTGGCGTTCAGGCATAGGTTGTCAAAACATTTCCTCTTACTGCTACTGATGGCCTTGTTAAGGGCCAACTTCGCAGCTTTGAACGTCAAGCGGCGTTCATCCCTCAACTGCTCAGAGCGAGCTCTCTGCATCCTTCGCCTAGCCCTAAGGCAGGTTGACCGAAGGTCTGCGATTGCTGCACTCCACCAGTATGCTGGAGGTCTACCGTTCCTCGGTGATGCCCTCCTCTGCATACTGGCATCGAATGCACATGACAGGACAGCTGTCAGTGCGTCCCCTGTAAGACTGTCGGTGTTACCCTCCAGTCCCAGCGCCGCGGTGAATACTTCGCTGTCGAAGCTTTGGGCCTTCCACCCACGGACCTGACGGGGACTTCTCAACCTCGACTGCTGCACACCACAGCTGATCACGTAGCGGATAGCTAGGTGGTCGCTGTGGGTGTAGCCTTCGTCGACCCTCCAGTTCAGTCCCCCGGCTAGGCCGGGGCTACAGAACGTAACGTCAATGAACGACTCCACCCCGTTCCTACGGAACGTGCTGGTTGAGCCGTCATTGGCTAACACGACCTCCAACTTTGCTAGAGCCTCTAGCAAAGCTTGACCACTCTGGTTGGTGCAGCGGCTTCCCCACTCCACCGCCCAAGCATTGAAGTCCCTCGCTATGACAACCGGCTTCCGTCCTACAAGGTCGGACGATAGCCTATCGACCATCCGGGTGAATTGCTCTATTGGCCACCGTGGTGGGGCATAGCAGCTACAATAGAACACCCCGTTGATATTAGCTATGGCGACACCTTCGACAGGTGTGTGTACGACCTCTTGGACCGGAAACCGGCCCGTTGTGCAGATCGCCGCCATTTTGGAGTCGTCCGCGACCCAGTTTCCATTATTGACAGGGACACGGTACGGATCTGCAAGAATAGCGACGTCGGTCTCTGACTCAGAGACCGACTGCCACAGCAGCTGCTGGGCAGTAGCACAATGGTTAAGATTCAGCTGTGCTACCCGCACGGCGATTTCTTATTGCCACCACCGAAGGGACAAGTAGGTCCACCCATAACATGGTTACGGGCTTGCTTCCTACTAGCGCAGATAAGGCACCTTGGTGCTTTATCGCAGGCCTGCGCAAAATGTCCCTCCTCTCCACAACGACGACACAGGTTACTTCGGTCCGGCCCCTTGCACTCCCATGACTTGTGACCAGATTCGAAGCACCTAAAACACTTTTCGACTAAAGGTGGCTGGAATATGCTTACTGGGCATATTGACCATCCAACCTTCAGTTTCCCGACCGCCAGGATCTTTTTGGCGTCCGCTACCGGTAACTTGAACCAAGCTACCTGCGTGCCAAAGGGTCCACCTCTAAGACGAATAGAAGACCGCTCGGCTTCTATATCGCACTGTACCTTTAAAGATGAAATGAGGTCCTCTGCCTCGGTGACTTCGTCCAGCTGTTTACACCGGAGGGTCACCTCGGTGCCCAGAGACCTCACTTCCACTCCCTCACCCAGGACATCCTGGGCCAACCTCTTATAGACGGTACCGCTCGCATTGCTCCACGCTTCAGCACCAAGATCAGTTCGCCTGCCTTGGTGCGTCTGACGCTTCGCACGTCCTCACCCAGTGTCGAAAGCTTTTCGGCACCTCGCATGGTCTTAAGAACGTTGGCGTACCTCTCTTTGTCGGTCTTGATCAACAAGGCTTCGCCTCTGTCCCTAAGTTTCCTTGCGGGGTGAGGACCCTCTTCCCTCCTCTTAGATCTGCTAACGAGCTGCCAGGGATTTTCGGTCCGCTGAGAAGTCGCCGCAGGTTGGCTACCATCACCCTTGGGTTTAGTAGCCTGGGCCGCACCGTTGCCCTTCCCTCGTGGTTTCGCCTGATTGGGTGCTCTCTCTCGACGATCGGGCGCCCTATCGGACTCGACCGTACCGCTGTCCGTAACAGTAAGGCGCCGCTTAACGTTACCGGACCGACCCTCTGACTGCTGCCGGGCGCGTTTGGAGCGCGCCGCAGTCCCTCTCTCGCCGACACTCGGGGTGGTACCAATCACCTCTTGCGTCGAAACCTTCCCTCCAAGGAAGGAGAAGGGTTCTGCCGGAGTACGTGTCTCCACCATCTCGCTTCCAACCTCCCTCCTGGTGAGCGTGCCATGTTCGCGTTTTACCGCTTGAACCGACTGTCGAAGTACCAGAAGTTTCTGCTTCAGATCCTTGCTGATATTATTTCGACCGCTCGTGAACTCGATGATCTCATCGAGCTGCTTGGCGACTAACCGGATACCAGTTAGAGGCTCGCCTGGTGTGTTGACTGCCTGAGCATCGCTCTGGCTGTCAACCCCTCCCGCTGGGGTAGTGCTAGTCCCGTGCAAACTAGCTACTGCCTCAACACCATTCTCCTCCCTAGTGGGAGGAGACCTCGCTAGACCCCTACTTGCGAAGGGGTCTCCCGCTGCGCCTACGGCGCCCCTACCTCTTGAAACTGGAGTACTTGACATAGCTCATGGGTCCCCCTTGCAGCTGCCATCGAATCCTATTGAAGTAGTCGCCTCTATGATCTCATGGTTGTCTATGCTTGCAAGCAAGCAGGGAGGCCATGCGTGGGTTGACACTTTCGTGTTCAGAGCCAGATCGGCGTTAGTCAGGGAGTTCATCTGAGCCTACTTCTGTCTGGTCACCAACCAGACAGCAGAATTGGATAGCGTGCCACAAGGCCCGCCACGGTTTTATGGGACGGAAGGCAGCCTTGCCATTAGCCCACCCGCCGTTTCGAGTCGGTTTCACCCGGCTCTACTAAGGGAGTAGAATGACTCGGCTGTCAGCCCTCGCAATACACAATATAACAATATACAAAACACACAACCTTTAACACGCCTGCCAGAACCGTAATTGAGACTTAAGTGGCAGTCTAAGTCTCAATGCGCTACCGCGCTCCCTCGTTTGTAGTTCATTTAGCCGCCTAGCCCTTCAACTGCCATTGATACGCCATCGTTTCCAGCGAGCACCGCGCGGAGGCGAACTACGCTGCCCGCCATATCACTCGTGTTAATCTCTGCTCTTCGTATTACCCCTTCCAAGCGATGTTGAATAACAGACACGAAAGACCATCACCTTGCCGTAACCCTCTGCGGGTTTCGAAGGGACTCGAGAATGCCCCTGAAACTCGAACTACGCACATCGCTTTGATCAACCGTGTCAGTTTATCCGGAAAACCGTGTTCGTGCATTAGCTGCCATAGCTGGTCCCGATCGATTGTATCATATGCGGCTTTGAAGTCGATGAATAGATGATGTGTGGGCACATTGTATTCGCGGCATTTCTGCAGTACTTGGCGAATGGCGAACACCTGGTCCGTGGTGGAGCGTTCGCCCATAAAATCCGCCTGGTACTGCCTCACGAACTCCCTTGCAATTGGTGCTAGTCGACGGCATAAAATTTGGTAGAGTACCTTGTAGGCGGCGTTCAGCAATGTGATTACGCGGTAGTTGCTACAATCCAGCTTATCGCCCTTTTTGTAGATGGGACTCACGACACCTTCCATCCACTCCTGCGGCAAAACTTCCGCCTCCCAAATCTTGGTAATGACCCAATGCAGCGCTCTAGCCAGTGCCTCACCACCGTGTTTAAATAGCTCTCCTGGTAGTTGGTCAACCCCAGGGGCTTTGTTGTTCTTGAGCCGGCCAATCTCCTCCTGGATTTCCTGGAGATCCGGAGCCGGTAAAATTATGTCCTGCGCGCGTTCTCCCAGGTCCATCACCATACCGCCATCTTCGTCTGCCACATCGCCATTCAGGTGTTCTTCGTAGTGCTGCCGCCACCTTTGGATCACCTCACGCAGGCCACTGAGCCTTTTGAATAAACACTTCCGAGTGTCTTGAAAGGAGGTCTCCGCGTTTTTTATGAAACTAGGCTTCCGAGCCTTTTTAAAAAAGAGGCTTCAAAGCCCCTTGGAAGATGTTTTCCGAAGAATTCTTGAAACGAGGTATCCGAGCATCTTGAGCGAAGGCTTTCAAGCCTCTTGAGACAAGGCTTCCGAGCAGGAGCTTTCCAAGCCTACAGGAGGCGTCCGAGCTTCTTTGAAGGAGGCTTACGAGTCGGAAGGAGAATTTTGAAAGGAGGCTTCCAAACTTCTTACAGTAAAGCTTTTCATGAATGCCTTTTTATGTCTCTCAACTGTAGGCTTCTGAACCTTTTGATTCTTGATTTTAGCTCGGAAGCATATTATTCAATATTTTGTCTGGATCAGGTAGATTTTATTGAAGATTTTATAAAATTTGTTCATTCGACGTTTTGCCCTTATGATCTTTTGTCCCACAGCCCTTCATACATAGCTCTGCTTGGGGTGGACAGGATTCAAAAGTCTTCGATTTTTTGATCGCCATGCATATTATGTACAATAGAAAGTTTTGAAATTAGAAATTTTAAAATTTTATCAATAAGTTTTTGTTGGAATTGTAATACATCCGTTATTACGCATTTTTGTTCGAGGTACCCCCTGTAGCCAGCAAAGGTATCCCCAGGGGTACATGTACCCCAGATTGAGAACCGCTGCTCCAGAGGGACAGAAGTTGAGATCCGCTGATCCTGGTGTCAAGTTTCCGCAAAACGATCCGCGGTAGTATTGCCAGGTATCCCGCAGTGTCCTGAGATTCTAGCAAATGTCTTACTCGAGCGCTTGGTTGCAAGGATGCCTTGGATTTAGGAGTTCTTAAGCTGTTCGAAAATGATGCTGGCTGAATCGGTCAAGAATAAGACCGGTTTTCTCGATGGATACGTAGCGACAATGGAGGTTGTAGCAGCCGCAGTGGAAAAATGCTACGGATGCCCAGGAGGCCGTATGAGATTGTAAAATTTTACCCCGTAGGGGTGATCCCCACTTTTTGTTTAGGATATTTCTCGATGTAACATGCACAGATTTGCACGCCTTTTGATGGACCTAATATAGAATTTTATTAGTTATTCAAAAATGCCAATGGAAGCAAGAATTTGTTTATGAAGGTTACCAAAAAACCGATTTTGCCAAAAGATAGAAAATTTAGCATTTCCAAAACTTGCGCGAGACTTGATCCCCATATAGGGGGAAATTGATCCCTTTATGAGCTGAACATGTTTAGGTTCTTCCAAGTCTAATGAAACGTCAAATTGGTCTATTATCAAATCCTAACAATTCTTCATAGTCTGTCGTAATAGCAGTCGTGCAAAAATGAAATATTGTTGGTATTAAGCAAGGCAAGTATTTTGGTTCTCGAATAGAGTAGTAGTGACAGATAGAATGTCTGCTATGGCAACAAAGACTTTGTTGCAAAGTTGGCATGGTGATGATGTTTTCATCTGCAAACCATTCACTCCACTGAAAGACAGTGGTCATATCACGACAACCATGATGTTCCCAAAAATGGTTAATCGATACATAAATATATCTTTGTAATTTTAAAATCTAATTATTCTATTAAATCTCTGAAAATTGGCCACACTGCAAAATGCCATGTCCAATGGTAAATATCCCTGTTTTGGGACCAACTAAAAAAAGGCAGTGATACCGTTGTGCGGGGCTTCTTTTGACAAATCGGGGGCTACTTTGGACATTTTGAAACAAGAATTACAACGTTAACTACTCTTAAATTGCAATTAGCACAAGACACCCGCTTGTTGATAGTTGGATAGCCACTTTTTGTTTCAAATTTTGTACTTTTTTAAAGTTTTTTTTTAAAAAATCAAAAATTTAAAGTAGCCTCGAAGTCAAAGGAAACCCGCACGAGTTACATCGAGATCGCCAGACTACTACCAATACCACAACCGTGATCATACCAGGATGGTGATTTCATACATCAATATGGCACTGACGCATGCTTTAAACATCATCATTTTTTTGTAGTGCGTGTTATTATTACACAAATGCGATTTCTCTTAAGCGACTGACCAAAAGTTGTTGAATGAGCCTATTACACCCAGGTTTTTTTTTACACGGTTGGAATTCACTAATTTCTCGGTTAACCCAAACTTTCACAGCTTTTTAAATACCACATGAATTTTCTTTGATTTTTTGTGAATTTTTTCGTGGGGTTAACTTATTGTTTCATTGACGCTGAAGGTCTTAAACGTCTAAAACCAAACCGTGTAAAAAAAAACCTGGGTGTATTACAAATTCCTTAAGAAGATTTACAAAAAATGGTGATCGTAAGCAAACTCCTCCTAGTTGAAACGGAAAGAATTGAATACCAGATCGAACAATACTGATTTTGAGCCCATTGATTTGTTGAGTATTTTCAAAGAGTAATTTATACTGTTTTTCATTGAAAATAATGTTAAAATGCATTTAATACAACTAATCAAAACTTAGTATGTTTAACTACACTTTGTTCAGGTTAATGAAATAAGGCAATTGAGAAATTAGATTGACAAAATTGAAGAGAAATTAAATTTATTTTTACATTTTAACTAGGTAGAAAAGAATTTTAACAGATCAATTATTTACTTACAATACAATAATATGCGATGGTATACAACAAACGCCTGAATATATGCAATATCGGGATCAAGTGTGTCCAAACTGTGGGGATCAAGTGTGTTCATGTTGAGTATTTATCTTGTTTTGTTTTTTGTATACAATGGAAAACAAACAATACTTAATTGAACGAATTTATTCAATTCTACAATAATAAAACTTTGTCCAGTAAAAATTTTACACATTTTGGTTGGACATATTCAAAGTTATTAAACTTTTCTGTTTTGAAGAAAAAAAGGATTGAGAATGCTTAATTAATAAAACCTCTCTAAAACCCATATACATAAAGTAACTAATATCAAATGTTACTCAGATTCAATAATCTATCTAACGGATCCGTTTGCACATATCAGTTGTATAAAAATGTGATTAGTTTTCGAGAAAACATTGGGGAATCATGTGTCCCCGGGGATCATGTGTGTCCAGTTTCCCCTATTTGCCATACATACTTTAAGGACAGTCTCACGGAATCCAAACTCAAAAGTACTCGCGTTTTCAAGGGCACACCATTCAATACGAAAGCAACGCACAACTGTCATTTTTATTATTTCAGCTTTGCTGCGTCGCAGCATGCGTGAAATAATAAAAATGACAGTAACTGTTGTGCGTTGCTTCCATATTGAGTGGTGTGCCCTTGAAAACGTGAGTACTTTTGAGTTTGGATTCCTTGAGGGGTGTCCTTAAAGCCCGATGCTGACCCATTTGTAAACTTATGTTCATGGTTCCTAACTCTGAGCGCCTCTGAGTTTTCACCTCTGCGGAAATGTTTAGCTATGGGCATGTTGTTCATTATAGCTAGCTGTTTATCATGGCGGGAAGATTTGACCAGACTAGGCATGGTTGACCAAATCTAGGACCAGAACTTTAGCGGGAAAGAGAGGTTCTTCAGGGGTACCTAATCCCATATAAAACAGAAGACTTTCCACTATTTATAGAGAGGGTAAAGGACAGCTTGGTAGCTGTGAAAGGCTGGTTTCACAGTGAGCTTAGTAAGTCCGGGAGGACTTGGAAATTTGTCAGTGATGGGAATCCGGGGACGATGGTCCCCTGGAACTCAGGTGGGTGTTCGGCGTTCGCTCACGCAATTACGGAGTATCCCAAGAGTGCGTTACCCACCTCAGTGCGCAGATGGTACGATTTTGAGCGTAGAGAGGAATGAGGAAACATCTGCGCTTACCATTGAGCGTATTTACTTTTCCATGTTCAGACCGCATCGTGCTTTCGTGCTGTGCGGTTCTTTCTCTCTTTGCGGAAGGAAGTTTTTAATACTACCCGAAGCTATTTTAATTTCAACGGTGCTTCTTAGCGCTATTTGTACCCACTGATCCCGTTACGATCTTTGCAAGGACCCGTGCCTTCGTTTTACGTTGGACCCGTTTGCGGAAGTAAAATTCCGACAAGCGGTGGTAATCCTGCAGGGACACCGTTCTGGGAAAAAACCTCTTAGAAGGTCACGTCACCACGCTCAGCAATGAGTATTAACAAAAACAAGAGGAAGGGGGAGTCTCTGAATTCTCCACTTCCTTCAAAGAAACAAGGTTTCAAGACCGTCCTGCCCAAGCGCGGAAAAAATAGAAGGAAACTGGAGAATTCAGATATTCCTTCTAACTCTAATATCGGAAATAATTCTTCTCCAATCGAACTGAGCAATCAGTTCGATTTGATTAATGATGAAATTGAGCAAATCGAATATACATCTAGCCCAGGTGATTCGATTCATGCGAAAAAGCAAAGGATTCCGCCAATTGTGGTATCTGTTGCCGAGTTTTCTGGCTTCCGGAATGAGATTTTGAGTAACCTTCAGGGGATCAAGGTTTCATTTCAGATTGCTAGGAAGGGTGACTGCCGCGTTTTGCCGGGATCCTTTGACGATCGCAAACGTCTTCTTCACTATTTAACTGAGAAGCGCCATAAATGCTTCACATACGACGACAAAACTGAGCGATTGTTCAAAGTCGTCTTGAAAGGTCTCCCCAGTGATGACAAATCACTGGATGAGATTAAAATTGAAATTTCTCAATTACTTGGATTTTCACCAGTCCAAGTAATTAAGATGAAAAGAAATCCCATTCTGGTACTTCCCAGAGGGGCATTTCTCAAGAATTTTATTTAGTTCATTTTAACAAAAGTGAACTAAATAATATGAAAAGTTTGGAAAAGGCCTGTATTATGTCCCATGTCCGTGTTACATGGGAACATTTCCGCAGGCCTGGGGAAATTTCCAAAACCCTACCCAGTGCCGTAAGTGCCAAAAGTGGGGTCATGGAACCAAACATTGTCACATGGATGCTAAATGCATGATTTGTGGTGGAACCTCTCACGCCAAGGACGCATGTCCTGTGAGAGAAGATTCCAATAAATTTAAGTGCGCAAACTGTGGGGGCAATCATAAATCCAATTTCTGGGAATGCCCTTCACGCAAAAAGTTTTGAATTCCCGTGCAAAATTGATGACGGGAAATTCCAATCGGATCCCAGATTCGACGGGTAGAAATTTTTCAAACGCTCAAATTTCGAAACCGGTTACCGGTCGAGCAATTCATACCCACCACAATTCACAAACAAATTTTGCCGCTCGTCAACGGGTAGCAAGCACTTCAGTAAATTCCAATTTTTCCAATGTACCTACGTATGCAAACATCGCTGCACCCATGTCCCAACGGAAAATAACGGTCATGTTGCCGATTCAGGTAGCATGACTGCTTCCGATTTTGATTTTTTAACTGAACAATTGCATCACATGATTGATGCAATGTTCAAAGCAAATACCATACCAGAAGCTGTTCAGGTTGGTATAAAGTACACACAAAAAATTGTTATCGGACTCCGTTTCAATGGATCCAAATAATTGTGTGAAAGTTCTAAATTGGAATGCCCGCTCTCTAAAGGGTAAGGAAGATGAATTATTCAACTTCCTTTCAGTTCATAATGTGCATATTGCCATTATAACTGAAACGTATTTAAAACCAGGACTCTCCATTAAAAGAGATCCAAACTATTTTATCTACAGAAATGATCGTCTTGACAGCGCCTGTGGTGGGGTCGCCATTGTCATTAATAGACGTATCAAACATAAATTATTTTCTTCGTTTGAAACCAAGGTTTTTGAAACCTTGGGAGTTTCTGTTGAAACAAATTTTGGTCAATTTTCCTTCATTGCAGCCTATTTGCCTTTTCAATGCAATGGACAGCAAAAGAATTTGTTGAAAGCTGATCTTCAAATTCTGACTCGCAACAAATCAAAATTCTTCGTAATTGGTGACTTCAATGCCAAACACCGTTCATGGAATAATGCTCAAAGCAATTCCAATGGTAAAATTTTATTCGAAGATTGTTCTGCGGGATATTATACTATTCAATATCCCAATGGACCAACTTGTTTTTCTTCCAGTCGAAATCCTTCTACAATTGATTTAGTTTTAACGGATTCAAGTCAGCTGTGTGGCCAATTGGTAACTCATGCTGACTTTGACTCTGATCACCTTCCTGTGACATTTGAAATCTCACAAGAAGCCATTTATAATCCAATCAGCTCTACTTTTAATTATCATAGAGCTGATTGGGATTTATATAAAACGTATATCGATAGGAATTTTGATGTTGATATTCCTCTCGATACCAAAAGTGATATTGATAATGCTCTCGTATCTTTGACAAATTTAATTGTCGAAGCCAGAGGCATTGCAATTCCTAAATGTGAAGTTAAATTCAACTCCATTATTATTGACGACGATCTTCAGCTACTGATCCGTCTTAAAATGTGAGGCGAAGGCAATACCAAAGAACTCGCGATCCCGCGTTGAAAGTTATTTGGCGAGATTTGCAAAATGAAATTAAAAAACGTTTCGCTATTCTGAGAAATACCAACTTTGAGAATAATGTCTCGAAGTTGGATCCCAGTTCGAAACCCTTTTGGAAATTAACGAAAATTCTTAAAAAACCTCAAAAGCCAATTCCAGCGCTTAAAGAGGGAAATAAAATTTTATTAACAAATGGCGAAAAGGCTCAAAAACTTGCTCAGCAGTTCGAGAGTGCCCATAATTTTAGTCTAGGTCTCACTAGTCCAATTGAGGATCAGGTTACACGGAGCTTCGAAGACATTCTTAATCAAGAGAATGTTTTTGACCCTTCGTTGGGAACCAATTTGGATGAAGTGAGATCTATTACTAGAAAATTTAAAAATATGAAAGCCCCGGGTGATGATGGTATTTTCTACATACTTATCAAAAAACTTCCTGAGAGCTCTTTATCCTTTTTGGTTAATTTATTTAACAAATGTTTTCAATTGGCATACTTTCCAGATAAATGGAAAAACGCCAAAGTTGTTCCAATTTTGAAGCCGGACAAAAATCCAGCTGAGGCTTCTAGTTATCGCTCAATCAGTTTGCTTTCTTCAATAAGCAAACTGTTTGAAAAGATTATTTTAAATAGAATGATGGTTCATATTAATGACAATTCTATTTTTGCTGATGAGCAATTTGGTTTTCGCCATGGGCATTCAACCACTCATCAGTTATTAAGAGTTACGAACTTAATTCGGCTCAACAAATCTGAAGGATATTCGACTGGAGTTGCTCTTCTTGATATAGAGAAAGCATTTGACAGTGTTTGGCATGAAGGTTTGATTGTAAAATTGATGAATTTAAATTTTCCTCTGTACATCATTAAACTGATCCAAAATTATTTATCAGATCGCTCGCTGCAGGTAAACTATCAGAATACTAAATCTGATAGATTACCTGTAAGGGCTGGTGTCCCCCAAGGCAGCATACTGGGGCCCATATTGTATAACATTTTACTTCTGACTTACCTGATTTACCACCAGGATGTCAAAATCTTTGTTTGCAGATGACACGGGCCTTTCAGCCAAAGGGCGAAGCCTTCGTGTCATTTGTAGTAGATTGCAAAAAAGTTTGGATATTTTCTCCACTTACTTGCAAAAATGGAAAATTTCCCCGAATGCTTCCAAAACTCAGCTTATAATTTTCCCACATAAGCCGAGAGCTTATAATTTGAAACCTTCTAGCAGACATATTGTCACTATGAATGGGGTTCCAATTAATTGGTCTAGCGAAGCTAAATATTTAGGACTTCTGCTAGATCAAAAATTAACTTTTAAAAATCACATTGAAGGCCTTCAAGCCAAATGTAACAAATATATTAAGTGCCTATATCCACTTATAAACAGAAAATCAAAACTTTGTCTTAAGAACAAACTTTTGATTTACAAACAAACTTTTAGACCTGCCATGTTGTATGCTGTGCCAATATGGACTAGTTGCTGCAATACCAGAAAGAAGGAACTTCAGAGGATTCAAAATAAAATTTTGAAAATGATTCTGAAGTTGCCTCCGTGGTATAGTACCAATGAACTTCATAGAATTTCTAATATTGAGACATTGCAACAAATGTCCAACAAAATAATTTCCAATTTTAGACAAAAATCGTTGCAATCTTCTATTGCAACGATTAACTCCTTGTACCCTTAGTATAAAATAGGTTAAGTTTAGTTTAAGTTGAAAACATTGTAATTCCTACATGGTTCAATTCAACCAGAGGTAAAAATTCTAACTGCCAGAGGCAATTGAAATGTATTAATAATAACTAAAAGCGTAACATAGCAAATAAGGATGATAGTGTTAAGAAAACACGGAACACCTAGTCTAAGAGATGAATGCATGTATTAGATAATTAGCAAATAGAATTAAAAAAAAAAAAAAAAAACTTTTCCATATTCCGTTGAACTGGCGGATTAAGCCGATCAAACAGAATCAAATCAACCATTGTTTCTACTTGTTCTTTTGAATGACTGATCTGCACTAAGCCACCAGAAAGCGTGGTGGGCCATTCTTCACGCTTTTACCACTCGACGTGTTTCGTCCAACCACCAATGGAGTGCCTTCCATGCTGGTCGGCTACTGAGTGTGGGATTATAGCACCAGCGGCAAGTCGGATAGCGTTGACGGTGTGTTCCGTTCTAGCGCGATTCGAAGATGGTTGTCATATGCCTCTCAGTCGGTGTCATCGTAGTGCCATCGTGGCCTCCGAGATTAAGAAATGGTTGCTCCCAAATCGATCGCCACGGAAAGCCCGATATTGCTACCTACCCAAAAATATGTTAATATGTTGTAGCGGACAACTTATGTGAATTTTTGTACTAATGACCAACTAATGAGAATAAAGAACAAAAAGCCTTTTTTTTCGTTAAATATCCTGGTTGTGCATGCACAGCACTTTCTTACGAAATGGACAAAATTGCAACAACAAAAAAATCACGCGCCTTGGTGAAACTCGAACCCACACCTTTCTATTCTCTAGACAGGGCCCTACACAATAAGATCACAGAGGTCACGAATGTGTAAAATCTATCTGAATCCGAGTACCAACCGCCAACGCAGCTTTTTTTTGCCAATTAAATATCTTTAGGGTATCGGACGATTTGGGCAGCACTCCCTATTCCCGTTCGCAACGTTTACTACTCGGGCGTATAATGCTTATTGCTTGGTTTTTGGTACATGAAGCATCTCTAGATTTTGCTTGAAATATTTTTCTGTAGAATATTTTTCCGTGGGAAGAAAAATCAGAAAAAGTTCTAGTGGAATTTAAAAAAACAGCAGTTTATTTTTATTCTTAAAGTTATGTGTCCAGATTTTGTCGCGATCAAGCCTTAATAATATTCAGCGCAGTCAGTATCGCCACTAGGTAAATAATTTTTATGATTTGATTTAAAACCAACTTTTTTTCCCCCTCAGATTTCATCCATGCAGTACTTGCAGGAAATATTCTATGTCTCAATATTCGAATCCTTCATCTTACTTGAGAAATCAATAATAAATGTTGTTGCATACTTTAGACTGGTTAATGTCCACATATATAACCTTTTGACCCTTCCTTCGGAAGTGTCTATAATTTCACTTTGTATGCGTTACGCAGGTGTGTTACGTATTGATCTATCAAGAAATCTCGTGAATTATTAAATAAAATGTATGGTATTTTAAACAAATACACTTTGACATTGAAAATATAATTACACCCGATTCTTTTTTTACACGGGGGATGCGTGCCGTGTGAAAAAAATCCGTGTAAAAATAATCCGTGTTATTTCGAGAATCCGTGCAAAAAAAATCCGTGCTATTTCGAGAAACCGTGCAAAAAAAATCCGTGTTATTTCAAGAATCCGTGTAAAAAAAGCCGTGTAAAAAAATCCGTGTGAAAATAATCCTTGTAAAAAAAGAATCGGGTGTATAACAAATAATATGATATGAGAATATGCCTATTTTTCTGATTTGTTTCAAAGAAACAAATGATTTTAATTGAGGAACATATAGAAGCATGTACAAGAAAATCTTCTCAGAAAAGCAAAAAACGTAAAAATTGAAAGGGATTTCAAAAATTTCTTCAGTGGAAGCTAGATAGCAAATGTGAGCATGTTTTGAGACACTAATAGAGCACTTGTATGCATGTATGTGTGCGTATGTGTGCAAATTCTGAAATTTACAACCATAAAAATCTCGCTCATTTTTAAGGTATTGAACAAGTTTAGTTTTACCAAATTAGGTATCCATAAGGCGAAATATATGTTATTTTTTAACGCTATTGAGTTTCGCTCAGATCAATGACTGATTTAGTTAGTTCTGGATTAATTAATATCGAGGTCTCTGGAAATTACGAGTACAATATATTAAACCACCGTTACGATAGTTACTAACCATGTCACAATAGTTATTCAATTCGACGAGCGCCTTATAGATAGGCAGCATGAAGCACAGTACGTTATCATTCGTTAAGTTGTCATTCAACCCATGACATCCGCCTTTGGGTAGGCAATTATTTTGTCAGCTTCACGGTAAATCACCGTGGGAAGCTGAGTACATAGTTTTATCTCGGTTTAAATACTGGAGTCTGGAAAAAATCCTTATAACTAAAGCCCCAAACGCAATACAACGGAACGGCGACGGAAACGGAAAATTTGACAGTTAGCCCATATATTTTCTGTCAAATTTGCCGTTTCTGTCGCCGTTCCGTTGTATTGCGTTTGGGGCTTAAGGAAGGGTCAAAATCTCACTGTAGGTGGATTAATCTGGGTTTTTTAAATTCGTTTAATAGATAAACTTCGGAATAATTCACAAAAAACTATAACCTTAATAACTTTTAATAAAAAATCATTTTATTTCTCTTGAAAAAATATCTTGGATGAGCGGCCACCATGCCTTCTGATTTGTCCGTTTGTGCTAGAAGAATGGTTCCTGTTATTTGTACAGTTTTGAGTCCCACTCAAGCTCGAAATGCAGACACTTTACTTACTCCTAGAGATCCACAGACCAAAATGTCATAACCTTTTCCCACTAACCTTTTATGCTGCAAGTGCCGTAAGCCGTTGGTACTTGCACTAGTCATCCTGTGTTTGCTTCCATCCCCATTCCCATGAGGGCATGCAGGCAGCTTCAAAACAGTATAGTTGTCCTTTCGGGGACAGTAGTTAGTGAGATGGAGCAAAAGATAGAACATTTTGCCTTCCCACTTGTCTCAGTCGGTGTAAGCGGAAGTTTACCTTTCAGCGAAAATTACCCTCACAGCAGGGCTAGATTTCAGCCATGTTTGTTCAGCAAGTTACGTGCTGGCAGCAACAGCAAGAGTTAATTAATTGTTTCCGTTTTTCTTTCTCTTCCTTCAACAAATGATGTGCTCTCTTGGGAAAAACAGCATCACCGCAAAAAACTCCAAGGACGACGTCTTGATTTCGACTGCAAAAAGCGACGACAAGCCAAAGGTAAGAAAAACAGATTTTTCATATTTTGTTACAGTCGTATATGATGAACCTGCAATTTTTTCCGTCCCTTTCACCCTGTTTCAAGTCCTAGTAGATATTTATCACCTCCAACAAACCTCTGTTTTTTATCGTGCACTTTTCTAAAGATATTTTCATGAAAAGATAAAAGCATACCAACGCGTGCCGCAGGCAAACAACGAGAAGTATTTTGTTTTAGCTGTAGCTCAATTATAAACAGCGATGGTGCAGATTCGTTGAAACTTCCAACAATTTCATCGTCAATAAATCGAAGAGCGTTGACTGAACTTCCAAATTCCAATCAACCAAGCATCAGACGTCGTATTTACAATTTTGGGTAATTACAAACCGTGTATACCTAGCACTTTGGATATTTCTGGCATCGTCTCAACTTTATGGAAAGGCTAATTCGTTCATGAAGTCGAATGTAAAGAGCAGAAACGTCTTTATTTAAAATGCCTTTCAGTGACTTCTTTCAAGGACAATCCTCACGGAATCCAAATTTAAAAGTACTCGCGTTTTCAAGGGCATACCAGTTAACACAGAAGCAATGCACAAATGACATTTTTAATTATTTCTCGCAGTTAAAATATATAAAATAACAGTTGTGCGTTGCTTCCGCATTAAGTGGTGTGCCCTTGAAAACGCGAGTACTTTTGAATTTGGATTCCGTGAGGATTGCCCTTAATTCCCTTCCTCCATTGCAGTTTAAAATATTAATGTTTATCCCTTTTGTCAACATCGCATTACTTTCCTAAAATATAGGACAATTGTTTAGCCTTCTTCTTTATACATTGCAAATGCGCATTGTGTGCAAAATACAAAATTATAGGTTTTACTGGTTGTTGTTGAAAGTTCCTTACAGCACCGCATCGGTTTCAGTGTAGATCTTTTAAATATGATTTGTTCAACACTTTTCGAACATTACTTACAAGAAGTTTGATTTAGAGTTGGAATACACAGCGTCATTAGTTTCAAAACATCCTTGACCTCCATTGTCTAGTAAAAATCATCGCCTTCTTCCTGAACGCTATATTTCGACCCCCGCGGCTCCAATAGTCAATAGCAGCGACACTTTGTATTCAGTAAAATTGTTACTCATTTAATTAGCCGTTTCAGCGATTAATCATCCGTTGACATGACGGTTGTCGTAACGGAGGTGGAGATCACGATTGGACGGGATCCACTCTCCAGTCCTTGTTGGCTATCCATAAGCAACAAGAGATGATAATGTTGCACCCGACATTTATCCTTGGCTCCTGTCTTTCCTTTCATTTCCAGTTCCATGGCACCAATGCCGTACCATCCAGTCCGTTTAATCTTGTTAATTTGTCCAATTAGAGGACCTTTAGCTAGGATCCGTATTAGAATTGACGTTTTAATTTGTGTTTTCCTTATTTATTTATTTCCATGTTTTTGATTATGTTTGTATCCTGGCCGTTTGCTGCGCCCGCTGTTTCCCGCTTTTGCTGCTGATGTTGGTACCTCTAATGGTGTTTTGCGTTTTTCATTTCTTGGAATATTTTGTTTTCTTCCTTGGGTTTTACCCCCACTAATCGTGGCCGGTTATATACTGAACAATAGGATCTCAAATTACAGATGATGAAATCCGAAGCGCCGAGGAGAAGTTTGCCGAATCCCTGCAGCTGGCGCAGGTTGGAATGTACAATCTGCTGGAGAATGATGTAAGCATGAAATGAGTTATATCTTTGCATATTTTGTGATGATGTTAGATGTTTATTTTTTTTTCTAACAGGTAGAGCAGGTTTCACAACTAGTCACATTTGCCGAAGGATTGTTGGAATTCCATTCACAGTGCTCCGACATCCTGCGGGTACTTGTCGAAACACTGAACGAGAAGTGAGTATTTGCCTTAGTTTGATAATTAAGAATAAAGATTTTTGACACCTAGATATTTTGTATATAACTCACACTTAGTATCATAACGATGTACACTTCTGATCTAGTTGAGTTATTGACGAAAGAGAAAATCGATTACGAGAAATCATTCAATGTGGTTACGCCTTTGGGATACTCGAACATTTACTTGTTTTCGAACTTGAGTGAGGAACTTAAAATTTAAAAATTCACATAAATAAAGGAATTGAACCTGTCATAAGACGAGTTTGGTACTATTCCATTTTAATACCCCACGTTGTGATTTTTACAGATATGTATTTCGACCTGAACTGTGAGGCCGTGTTCAGTGTCTCGTACTTGACTCGACTGTCGAGTCGTGTCGTGTCGAGTTGAGGTTTGGCAGTTGAGGTCAAAATACGTATCTGTTAAGATTACAACGTTTGGCATTAAATGGAATACTACTAAACTCGTCTTATGACATGTTAAGACATTTTATTAAAAGAGCTTAATAATTTTCTTAGTTTCGAAGATTTTTTTGAACCTCAACAATCTGTGAAATAATTTTTAAACAGTTCCGCTGTTAGCTAATCTAATATTCCACTGAATTTTGTGAGTCAATTCAAGAGTGGAATTTCTTCAATGCGAATTCGATATTTATTGAGATATAAAGCTTTTTCCAACCTCAGTTTGGTAAGGAGCGGGGTTGTCAATCGATAGTGATTAAAAATTGCCAGTGAATAAAAATGAGTGATGAGTGGTGGATAATGTAGGATTCCTCTTATTGTTCATTCATTCCACGATACCAAACGAACGAATGCTGGATGTTTTAGTAATTTCTAAACATTTTCGAGGCAGACAATCACCATGCGCCTCCATTATTGAGGGCACACATGCTTTTTTGTCTTCTTTTCAAATGAAGGCAACAACATTGAAAGTGGAACACATCGGACATGTATTCTGAAATATTCCAACCGAATAATGCAATCTGGTTACTTCCGGTGTTACATGCTGACCATAGGGTACCAGCAACGAGTGAACAATACAATATTCTTTATGCTTTCAACCTATTGAGAACCTATTTGATAAGGTTGAGAAATTTGGTTGTTTCCTTGCCTCATGTAATTTTGTTTGCCATGTTTGAGGAAGCTCCGGATCTGCTGAGCGCTTGCTAGATATTGTAAGACTTACTTGAGCAGATAGTTTTTACTATTGAGCATGCTACAATTAACTCTCTTAGACTAGGTATTCCGTGTTTTCTTAACACTATCATCCTTATTTGCTATGTTATATTTTTTAGTTATCATTAATACATTTCAATTGCCTCTGGCAAGGATTTTTAGGATTTTTTCTCTGGTTGAATTGAACCATGTAGAAATTACAATGTTTTCAACTTAAACTAAACATAAACTTTTTTTTCTTAAGCAAGGGTAAACGGAAATCTGCAAACAGACACCTGAGGAGGTTAACTCAGGTAGTGCGGGGATGGGATCACCCGACCCACTAAAACTAAAACCCTTTCGTCAGTCCGTATCCTCCGGCCCGCAATAAAGCAATACATCAGGGTAGGACTATTGAGAACGCTCACGCCAATGACCTCTATGTCTACATACGGAGGTCCCCGCAGCCCACCCGCGACGTTTTTGTTGTTAGGGTGAGCATGGTGTTCACTGCATCACAGTAGTCTCTACTGCAGCTGCTGGTTTTGTTCGAGACGCCACCAGCGCTGTAGTTTCGACATAATCTGTTGAGACGTTGTGTTCATCGCATTCCATATAACCTCTTCCCGACACATCCTCTCAACGAGGTTGTCCGGGGTTGTATCCATGCCGCTGACAAGCAGCATAGCATTGCGTTCAACATCGAATCGCGGGCTTGCAAACATCACATGCTCTGCCGATTGTACCTCACCTACACATTCCGGGCACTCCGCAGAATCTGCGAACCCGAACCTATGCAGGAACAGCTGTGATAGGTGGAAGTTGGCCTGACCAACCCGCAGACACATCAGCCGGTGTACTCTGATTAATTTCTTAACATTGCACCCGGCCTCTAGTGCTTTGGACCATGCTGGTACGCCGTATCGGATAATAGACAATGCTACACCCGCTAAGAGCCTACGCACCGTTAGTCATCATTCGCGATAAAGATTCAATTGCCAATGAAGCTCTTTGGCATACATAATCGACGTGGCTCGAAAAATTGAGCTTATCGTCTATCATCACGCCCAGATGCTTTAATGATCTCACGGACTTAACTGTGCAGGTGCCTACGTTTATCCTCGCTTGCTGCAACCCATAGTGGTTATGCACCACAACAACCTCAGTCTTGTGATGTGCTAACGCCAACCTCCTTGAGTTGAGCCATTCTTCGACTCTGCTAATCGCGTACGAAGCTTTCGTCGATAGTGTCGCCTGTGACCTCTAGTATTACATCATCCGCAAAGCCTTCTATTTTCACACCAGATTTAAGCGTAATACTCCGTCATACACGGTATTCCACAGAACCGGTCCGAGGATCGATCCCTGTGGAACACCTGATGACACTGCAATCGACTGCTGACCAGGGTCGGTGTTGACTAACAATATCCTGATCTGAAAATAGCTTTTCAGAATCCTGCACAGATAATCCGGGACTCTTAAGCGATGCAGGGAATCAGCTATAGCTGCCCAGCTAGCATTATTAAATGCATTATTTACATCTAGTGTAATCAATGCACAGTACCTAATACCTCTCCTATTCAAACCACGCGCTATCTTAGCCATTTCCGTTACCGACCGTATTGCTTCGATGGTAGAACGACCTTACGGAACCCATATTGGTTGCTTCATAAGCCACCAGCACACTCCATATAGTCCGTCAATCTATTCAGGATCACCCTCTCTAACAACTTACCAGTTGTGTCGAGTAGGCAAATTGGTCTGTATGCCGAAGGCTCTCCCGGGGATTTCCCAGGCTTAAGCAATAGCACCAACTTCTGCCGTTTCCAACGATCTGGGAAGTTTCCTTCGTCCAGGCAACGTTGGAGGCAGCTCCTGAACATATCTGGAGCGGCAAGAATCGCGTGCTTAAGGACCAGGTTAGGAATACAATCCGGACCTGGTGCCTTATTTAGCTTAAGTTTTCTTGCAACGGCGATAAGCTCATCGTTAGTCACTAGCGGTACCACGTTCACTGACTCGTACGGTGTGGCGGGCCAGTCCGATGAGTCATGCTTCGGGAACAAACCTTCAACGATCCTGGCTAACATCTCCGGAGATTTCTCAGGAGGTGTGCTGTTGGTCCTAGCCATCACTATCCTGTATGCATCCCCCCATGGAGTATTATTGGCCATTCTACACAGCTTTTCAAAGCAGGCTCTCTTACTACATTTGATTTGGTAGTTCAGAGCTCTGCTCGCTGTTTGGACACTCGGCGTCTTTCTAGCCTGTCCGCAATGGTTCTAGCACGTCGCAACCTTCTTTTAGCTCTAAGACAGGTTCTGCGAAGATTAGCTATCGTGCTCGTCCACCACACCGGTTTGCGGTTGCCGGTTGGCATAGTCCTCCTGGGCATTGTCACGTCACATGCTCGAGTTACATCGGATAACTCATCACCACTAACGCCTAGGGTCCGATTTTCCCACCGTAGTGATTTTTTCAGCAGTTCTGGGTAGAACTTCGGGGTACGCCATCCTAGATAAGTTTTACTGATCCGCCTTGTGGTTCTTTTGGGGGTATAGCTGACCATAAAACGTATTTCCTGATGGTCATTAGCAGTATACCCTTCGTGAACCCTCCATTCAGGCTCCACCGTCCATCCCGCGCTGCAGAAGTGCATGACTCGCCATTCGGTCCTCTGAACGTTGACGCTTGGCCCTCGTTCAGCAGGACTACGTTTAGTACCGCTAGAGACTCTAGCAGGATATGACCTCTAGCGTTAGTGAACCTGCTACAACTACTGGTTTAAGACCAGTTAGTCTCACTACAAGATTATCTAATACCTTAGTATACTGCTCTATGCTCCATCTAGGAGGAAAGTAGCAGCTACAAAAGTAAACTCCGTTTACCTTTGCTATAACAAAACCCTCATCACCTGCTATGTTTAGCAGTGATGCAGTACGGGTCGGACAGCAAGGCAGCATCAGTTTTCTTCTCGTGTACCGACTGTTGAAGCAGCGCTTGCGCTGCCTCGCAGTGATTGAGATTTATTTGAGCTACTTGCATGACCGAGCCCGTCTGAAGGCCGAACAGGCCTGCCCACCGGATGGGTGTTTGTAGTCTGTGCCAGGAACACATATCAAACACCTCAGTGCGGCCTGGCAGGTATGAGCCTTGTGACTTTCAGCTCCACACCTCCGGCGAAGCCGACTCCGATCACAACCTTTGTAGTCATATGACATATGTCCTGAATCTATGACAAAAGGTCGAAGGACAAAAGGTCGAAAGACAAAAAGTCGAAGGACAAAAGGTCGAATGGACAAAAAGTCGAAGGGACAAAAGGTCGACGGGACAAAAGGTCGAATGGCCAAAAGGTCGACGGGACAAAATGTCGAAAAGACAAAAGGTCGAAGGGACAAAAGGTCGAAATTACAAAATTGGTTAAAATTGAAAAGCCATAGTATTGAGAACAATACAAAGGAAAACTATGATGTAAGTACCGTCATCGGGGGTGACACTTGGCCAAATAAGGGTCAGGTTGGCCCATGTTTTCAACAAATTCAGCACAAGGAAAATGTAATATAAGATACCTTTTTGAGCGATTCAGATAGCCGACCTACAGACTGTTCGTGAGAACGATGGCCCAATCTTGACTTGAACCCACAACCTCTAATTTCTACACAAAACTCTACCACCAATATGCAATATGCATAAGCACATTCATTCATTTATTTAGTTTACATCTAAACAGAAACCACTGAATCAACAATTTGACGCCACAATACATGAGTTAATAATTCGAGAACACGGAGTTGTTTAAAAAAAACTTAAACGTCTAACTACCTTCACTATTCACAACCAACTGATTTATTATCCTCAACTTAACTACATTACAAGTATGCTGAGTCTGCACTGCCTCGGTAGGTACAGGTTCGATGATCGCCCTCGATATCGTTACCCTGGTTCTGATGATGCGCCTCGATGTTGCCAACTCCAAAATGCTGACACCGATGGGAACGTCGATGGAATTCCACAAAGTCCGGTAGGCAATGACGTTAACTCACGGTTCGATGCTGCATCTCTTTATCTCTCGCCAAGTCGTTTTACATTTGGTCTACCCACCTCACTCGCTGTGCTCAACGCCATCTCGTACCTGCCGGATCGGAAGCGAACACCATCTTTGCAGGGTAGTTGTCCGGGATTCTTGCAACATGCCCTGCCCATTGTACCCTTCCGGCTTTAGCTACCTTCTGGATACTGGGTTCGCCGTAGAGCTGGGCTAGCTCATGGTTCATTCTTCGTCGCCACACACCGTCTTTTTGTACACCGCCAAAGGTGGTCCTAAGCACCCATCTCTCGAGTACTCCGAGTGCTTGCATATGCACAATCATGATTATATCCTGGAACACTAATGCAGGATCATTCATGCTGTGTACCATGAGAGAGACTTTTTCGTTAATGTTGTACAAAATACAACATCACGCATGTTTGAGTGTTAATTAAAATAATTCGTACGGTTGAATCACCGAATAATGTGCATAATGTAAACTGTTATGTACGGCTTAAGGCCAGTCTTTGTGTACATGCTTCAGTGTTTATTTCTTTAAAACCAATAACAACGTCACGTTGAATTAAAACCAACAACATCCCCATCTAATACATGATGATGAGTGGAAAATGAATTTGACACACATTTATACAAGAGACTGACAATCTTCTGACTCTCCATGATCGACATCGGAATGCAATGTATAGGAATGTATAGGAAGTGGCGTTGGCGAAATAATTAATTATACAACACTGAATCAAAGATACCAAAACCAACGTATTTCACTCAAACATGCACTCGAAGCGACACGTATTACAAGAGCACGATATAACAAGTATTAATTTTTCAGTTCTCGTCCCGAAAACTAATCAAAATCATACAATGCTCGCCCTGGCTGCTGAATATTCACTGTAAATTAGTTAAAGAACTGCCCATGAAATAAAGAAGGAGAAATCTCTGGGAAATGTAATAATCTAGATTTTTTTTTCAGAAACATGTTTTCAAACTTGTCGTATATTTAGTATTTTTCATGTGTACAGAATTATAGATTTTTAAATTTTGCTGATTCGACTTTTTGTCCCTTCGACCTTTTGTCCCGTCGACCTTTTGTCCCCTCGACCTTTTGTCCCGTCGACCTTTTGTCCTTTCGACCTTTTGTCCCATCGACCTTTTGTCCATCGACCTTTTGTCATTCGACCTTTTGTCTTTCGACATTCTGTCCCAAAGCCCTTCAGCTTGGCCTTATCCAGTACCTTCTTAGCGTCAGCCACAGGTACATGGAATGAAGAAACCTGCGTTCCAGCATAACCTTTCCGCAACCGAATCGCGGTATCCTGGATTGCAACGCCACACTGATCTCTCAGTGTAGCTACCAGCTCACCGGCTTTGGTAATTTCGTCCAGGCCTCGGCATTGGATTACCTCTACTGGGCATAGGGCTCTCTCCTGAACCGCATCACCCAGCATCACTTTTTATACGCGGAACTCATCCGCGCAGCATCCCGCTTCAGGACGAGGATTATCTCGCCCTTCTGCGTTCTGCGGATGCAGTTGACATCATCCCCTATCCTTCAGAAAAATATATTAGTGGAATGTATTCAACCGTCTAAGACGAATTAAGTACTATCCATTTAATTCCACCAATTATATTAACACACAGTTGTGGTCCAAATACGTATCTGCAAAGATATCGAAAATAATTGGTGGAATTAAATGGAGAGTACTTAATTCGTCTTAGACGGTTGATCATCCCCTAGGCCAGTGAGCTTTTCATCGCCCCGCAAAGCTTTCGGAATGTCAGCCTTGACGATAATTGCTTCGCCTCTGTCCTTCCTGCCATGATCATTGGAAGGTGTGCCCTTTCCTCTACGGGCATTCCCCTTTTTGGCCAATGGCGCCTCCGCCTCCTCTACTGCTCCTTCTTCGCCTTTTTGGGATTCATAACTTCCCTCAAGGGCAAGCCTTCCTCCGGCGAACTTCGGTAGGCATCGTAGAAGGAGGAACTGGTTTCCGTCGTTCCTTAGGGTCGGCAACCTGCCCAACCTTCTCCCTACGGATCTTAGAGGCCTTCTTCTCGTGCAATACCGACTACGCGCTAGCTCCCTTTAGGTCAGTTGCCATACTGACCTTACTAAGCTTTGGAGTTGCTCCAGTAACAGCCATGCGTCTGCGGAGTTCTGCAGTCTGGCTTTCTGCCAGTTGCTTTTCTTCCGTAAGGACTCGAATCTTCGACTAGGCTTTCTTCCTGGCCTCCACCGCTTGGCTCACTGCCAACTCTTTCTCCTCGGTAAGTTGTCGGATCTTTCGTTCCGCCTCCTTGCTTGCCTGCAGCAAGGACTTCCACTCCTGCTTTGCCTCTACAATCATGTTGCAGAGGGTCAGTACGGACTTCTTCAGGTCCTCAGGTCAGCAACTAGTCCATATTGGCACAGCATACAACATGGCTGGTCTAAAAATAAGTCCTAAATATTTAGCTTCGCTAGAACAATTAATTGGAACCCCATTCATAGTGACAATATGTCTGCTAGAAGGTTTCAAATAAGAAGCTCTCGGCTTATGTGGGAACATTATAAGCTGAGTTCTGGAAGCATTCGGGGAAATTTTCCATTTTTGCAAGTAAGTGGAGAAAATATCCAAACTTTTTTTGCAATCTACTACAAATGACACGATGGCTTTGCCCTTTGGCTGAAAAACCCGTGTCATCTGCAAACAAAGATTTTTGACAACCTGGTGGTAAATCAGGTAAATCGGAAGTACAAATGTTACGCAATATGTGCCCCAGTATGATGCCTTGAGGAACACCAGCTCTTACAGGTAATCGATCAGATTTCGAATTCTGAAAGTTTACCTGCAGTGAGCGATCTGATAAATAATTTTGGATCAGAAGAAAATTAAAATTCATCAATTTTACAATCAAACCTTCATGCCAAACACTGCCAAATGCTTTCTCTATCTCAACAAGAGCAACTCCAGTCGAATATCCTTCAGATTTGTTGAGCCGAATTAAGTTTGTAACTCTTAATAACTGATGAGTGGTTGAATGCCCATGGCGAAAACCAAATTGCTCATCAGCAAAAATAGAATTGTTATTAATATGGACCATGATTCTATTTAAAATAATCATTTCAAACAGTTTGCTTATTGAAGAAAGCGTCTGATTGGGCGATAACTAGAAGCCTCAGCTGGATTTTTGTCCGGCTTCAAAATTGGAACAACTTTGGCGTTTTTCCATTTATCTGGAAAGTATGCCAATTGAAAACTTTTGTTAAACAGGGAATCAATTTTTCTTGGATGCGCTTGCGAAACAAGCGACAAAAGAGAACTAACGACAAAGCTTTGTTTTTGTCGGAGATAATAATGACAAAGATCCGGATTTTTTTGTCAGCAACAAAAAAGAAGACAATTTTGTTGCTAACATTCAATCCCTTTATTTTGCATTATCTCTACATCAAATCTCGGTTCTAAGCTATCATAGTTTCTGCTTTTATGGGAATATTCGAGAATCTAACTATGATTACAAAATTAGCATCGTATTCTCTTCTTGTCATATTATGTTTGGGTTCTGACAAAGGCTTGTTGCGAGGTGCGTTTGTCAGTAACAAGCTCTGTTGACGACAAAGGGTATATTGTTAGGCGTTGCTCGAATATTGATTCCCTGTTGTTAAATAAATTTTACCAAAAAAGGATAAATAGCTCTCAGGAAGTTTTTTGATAAGTATGTAGAAAATACCATCATCACCCGGGGCTTTCATATTTTTAAATTACCGAGTAATAGATCTCACTTCATCCAAATTAGTTCCCAACGAAGGATCAAAAACATTCTCTTGATTGAGAATGTCTTCGAAGCTCCGTGTAACCTGATCCTCAATTAGACTAGTGAGACCTAGATTAAAATTATGGGCACTCTCGAACTGCTGAGCAAGTTTTTGAGAATTTTCGCCATTTGTTAATAAAATTGTATTTCCCTCCTTAAGCGCTGGAATTGGCTTTTGAGGTTTTTTAAGAATTTTCGTTAATTTCCAAAAGGGTTTCGAACTGGGATCCAACTTCAAGACATTATTCTCAAAGTTGGTATTTCTCAGAATAGCGAAACGTTTTTTAATTTCATTTTGCAAATCTCGCCAACTAACTTTCAACGCGGGATCGCGAGTTCTTTGGTATTGCCTTCTTCTCACATTTTTAAGACGGATCAGTAGCTGAAGATCGTCGTCAATAATAATGGAGTTGAATTTAATTTCACATTTAGGAAATGCAATGCCTCTGGCTTCGACAATTATATTTGTCAAGGATACGAGAGCATTATCAATACACTTTTGGTATCGAGAGGAATATCAACATCAAAATTCCTATCGATATACGTTTTATATAAATCCCAATCAGCTCTATGATAACTAAAAGTTGAACTGATTGGATTGTTAATGGCTTTTTGTGAGATTTCAAACGTCACAGGAAGGTGATCAGAGTCAAAGTCAGCATGAGTTACCAATTGGCCACACAGCTGACTTAAATCCGTTAAAACTAAATCAGTTGTAGAAGGATTTCGACTGGAAGAAAAACAAGTTGGTCCATTAGGATATTGAATAGTTATCCCGCAGAACAATCTTCAAATAAAATTATACCATTGGAATTTCTTTGGGCATTGTTGCATGAACGTTGTTTGGCATTGAAGTCACCAATTATGAAAAATTTGGATTTGTTGCGAGCTAGAATTTGAAGATCAGCTCTCAACAAATTCCTTTGCTGCCCATTGCACTGGAAAGGCAAGTAGGCAGCAATAAAAGAAAATTGTCCAAAATTTGTTTCAACAGAAACTCCCAAGGTTTCGAAAACTTTGGTTTCAAACGAAGAATATAATTTATGTTTGATACGTCTATTAATGACAATGGCGACCCCACCACAGGCGCTGTCAAGACGATCATTTCGGTAAATAAAATAATTTGGATCTATTTTGATGAAAAGTCCAGGTTTTGAATAAGTTTCAGTTATGAATGCAGTGTGCGAATTACAAACTGTTAGAAAAATTAATAATTCATCTTTTTTATCCTTTAAAGAGCGAACATTCCAATTTGAAATTAAAAAAAAATATTTGGGTCCATTAAAACAAAGTCCAATAAGATTATTTTTTGAGTAAATTTGATACCAACCTGATCAGCTTTAATTTTGGTATTTGCTTTGAACATTGCATCAATCATGTGATGCAAAGTGACGGGAAATGTCATATCGATGTCATGAGACTAGTTTGTCATTAACTTTTTTCACATGTTATGAAACGTTCAGTGAATGTTTGAATGTCTGAATGTTTTATATAAACATGTAGCCGTTGAATTATCCTAAAACTTTTTCTAATAGGTCATTGCTCTAAATCTGAAATTGACGGCGTAAGATCCCAATTAGTGTCAAATGACATTGTTGTCATGACATTCCGATATTTTTTTTTAAATTTCGTTATCATGCCTCACACTTCGTATTTAGAACAATTGTCTGTTCGGCAAAGTTGTAGGATCCTTTAAGCATTACATGTTAATCAAAAAATCTGAATTGTAAATAACATTTGAAAAAACAACCCCATGACATTTTTTTGACATTTCCCATCACTGGATGCAATTCTTCAGTTAGAAAATCAAAATCGGAAGCACAAATGCTACCTGAATCGTCAGTATGACCGTTATTTTCCTCTGAAGAATGGGTATGAAAATCATTCATCGTCGGTAAATTTTTAGAAACGAAATTTTGTTTGCCTGCTTGAATAGGTAGAGGGTGGTTCAAAAAATCGATTTTGCTCCACAGCGCTCATTTAATTCTTTATCATGTTCTAAGCGTCCTCTGAAAATTTGAGCTCATTTGGATTAAAACTAATTTAGTACAAGCCGTTTCAAGTTTGCATGCAAATTTGAATGGGGAAATTTATTTTTTCATTTTAGTGATAATAACGCTTCCTCATTAATCGCAGATTAAAAGAAAACCTACATAGCTAAAAGGAATACTCAAGAGCTTTCACTAAGCGAAAACCGCATCTTAATTAATCGTTCCATCGGTATAGCATAGGATTTGTGTTTAGTTTTTCTTTAAAAAAAAAGCTGATCATGATCGCATATTTCTATCAAATGTTGCAAAATTTAATATGTGATGATGGCGGCAGTACTGAAGGAATGACATAGCATGAAAAGGCTACCTAGATCTTTCAAACAGAGTTATGTCGGACTCTTGAATCAGAATTCAATGATTTTCTGAGAAAATTGAAACCTGGTTTTTTCATCAATTTGATTTTTCTTCGATTTTTTCGTGGGGTCCACTCAACGTTTCATTAAGTTTGAAGGCCACAATCAACCAAAACAAGCCGAGTAAAAGTTGACTTCAGTGTACTCTGCCATGTTTTTAGATATTTCACGAGGTACCTACCAGGATATGGTAGATTTCTAACCTGGATGATTGGTCGCCATTCCTAATCTGTCATATTACTGGGTTTGGGTAATTTCTTCGAATAATATGTGGTCGGCAGGTCTAGAAAGAACCATTTAGTCGAGAAGATATTTTGCCAGCAGAGCGAATTGGTGACTTTTGATTGAACTGGTACATTTTTGTTAAAAAGTACTTTTGTTTGTAAACACGTTTCGTCCAGAAGGCATTTATTTGCATGAGAAATTACAGGGTGCAGATGTTTTATTATATGTATAGACTAAAGTCACTAGATATAAAGTCTAGCGGAGTGGAAACGGTTAGATTTTCTAATCAGAAAAAAATCTTTAGATTTTGGCAACCTTTGAGGAAGTTCAAGCTGCCGCACGATTAGTAGCTTCTGTGCTATCACAAAATGAAATGTTGCTCAACTAGTAAATCCCAGACCAAATTCCTTTACCCTTTCTTTGGACTCATGCATTTTATATTTTTGGAATAATTCTCCAATATATTTGTCAGCACTTTCTCAATACTCTTCAGTGATTCAAGACCATTTGAAGCGTCATGTTCGATTGGTGACCTGTCAGTGTCCTCGCCAGACTTTATATCTTCTTCTTCTTCATTGGCATTACATCCCCCACTGGGACATTGCCGCCTCGCAGCTTAGTGTTCACTAAGCACTTCCACAGTTATTAACTGCGAGGTTTCTAAGCCAAGTTACCATTTTTGCATTCGTATATCATGAGGCTAACACGATGATACTTTTATGCCCAGGGAAGTCGAGACAATTTCCAATCCGAAAATTGCCTAGACCGGCACCGGGAATCGAACCCAGCCACCCTCAGCATGGTCTTGCTTTGTAGCCGCGCATCTTACCGCACGGCTAAGGAGGGCCCTTAGACTTTATATCTAGTAACTTTAGTATAGACCGGTCATCGGACCGCATAGCCTGCATACCGTATCGAACGACAACGGCCAACGATGCATAAACTTTGCAGCCTCTAGCGGAATGGTAGTTCGAAGCACTTTCTTCCTCCGCAAGAATGTCCACAAGGTCACATGGAAATCACCTAATTAAGAAACGAAAAACCAAATCGACCACGTTCTAATCGACGGTAAATTCTTCTCCAACATCACGAACGTCCGCACTTACCGCAGTGCGTATATTGAATCCGACCACTACCTCGTTGCAGTATGCTTGCGCTCAAAACTCTCGACGGTGTACAACACGCGTCGGAGTCGTCTTCCGCGGCAAAACATTGGGCGGCTACAAGACGATAGACTAACCCAAGAATACGCGCAGCAGCTGGAAGTGGCACTCCCTATGGAAGAGCAGCTAGGTGCAGCTTCTCTTGAAGATGGCTGGAGAGATATTCGATCCGTCATTGGAAGCACCGCAACCGCTGCACTAGGCACGGTGTCCCCGGATCAGAGAAACGACTGGTATGACGGCGAATGTGAGCAGTTAGTTAAGGAGAAGAATGCAGCATGGGCGAGATTGCTGCAACACCGCCAGAAGGCGAACAAGACACGATACAAACGGGTGTGGAACAGACAAAACTCGATTTTCCGGAGGAAAAAGCGCTAGTAGGAAGATCGAGACCGTGACGAGACGGGGCAACTGTACCGCGCTAATAACGCACGAAAGTTCTATGAGAAGTAAGGGTCACGTGCCACAGCCCGATATGTGTAAGGACATAAACGGGAACCTTCTTACGAACGAGCGTGAGGTGATCTAAAGGTGGCGGCAGAACTACGAAGAGAACCTGAATGGCGATATGGCAGACAACGGTGGCGGTATGGTAATGAACCGAATCTCCAGGAAATCCGAAAGACATCAACCGGATGAAAAACAACAAAGCCCCTGGAGTTGATCAACTACCAGGAGAGCTGTTTAAGTACGTTTGTGAGGCACTACTGGCTAGAGCGCTGCACTGGGTAATTACCAAGGTTTGGGAGGATGAGGTTCTGCCGCAGGAGTGGATGGAAGGTGTCGTGTGTCCCATCTACAAAAAGGGCGATAAGCTGGATTGCAGTAACTACCGCGCAATTACATTGCTGAACGCCGCCTACAAGGTACTCTCCCAAATTTTATGCCGCCGACTAACACCAATTGCAAGAGTTTATGAGGCAGTACCAGGTGGGATTTATGGGTGAACGCTCTACCACAGATCAGGTGTTCCCCGTACGTGCAGAAATGCCAGGAACACAACGTGCCCACACATCATCTATTCATCGATTTGGAAGCCGCATATGATATAATCGATCGCTATAACTAGCTATAAAAATTAATATTGTGGAAGACTGCTTTTATATATTTTTATTGTGACTCTTGGGGATACCGATTCAATCTCCAAGTGTGCTATAATAGAACTAAAATAAATCCGTCAGTGTTACTAGGGCATTATTTTCTCATTAAGAGAATATTTTAAACCTGATCAGCATCGGATTCGCTATAACGCAAGCAATGTATCGAACCAGGCTGTATTAAATTGATGAAATACTGTCTCCCTACTAGATGTGTAAAATTATAGTGAACTATCAAGTCTAATTCATATTTCTAAATTTCCTTATTTACAGACGAGAGGAAGCCGCCAGCCGTCCGAAGTCAGAGTTCGTCCCCAAGACGCTAGCGGATTTGAACATCGAAACACTCGGTTCCCAGGATGGGATGAATGGTGGGCCACATTTCCTTAATCCCAATACAGTAAAAAATTCCCATCACCACATGTACAGTTCTCAGCAAAATTTATCCACCCACCAACACGGCAACAGCAACTATTATGGCAACAACAACAACAACAATAATAGTAGTAACTTTAACCGGAACAAGCTGTACGGGTCACAGCAAAGCCTATCGTCGCTGTCGACGAGAAGCGGTGGGGCCGGTAGTACCGGTGGAGGGGGCGGCGGTGGTGCGGCAGTCCACAGTCGTGAATCGTTTCGAAAACCTCCCCCGTATGGGTTGGTTGTGACCAAGCAAGACTCCTCCGGGTCGAACGTTGACAACTGGCTGAATGCGTGGGATCAGCCGTCCAGTGCCGTTCCGACCCCAGCTGCCGCCGGTTCCTCCGCGCGTGGCTATTCCAATAATAATGGCAAATTTTCAAATTTTAATAGCAGTAACAACAACAACAACAACCACAGTGTGTATAATACTAGCTCCACTACTACTATCAAGTCCGGGTCAAAATTCGCTAACAACAACAACAACTTTAACGATCCCTGGTCAGGTGATTTATGTTTCATTTTCTATTATTTTTATGTTTTTGTATAGTTTCGCTTTAGTTATTTTTATGGTGGTTTTTCGGAGGAAGCGCAGTATCATTTGTTCATCGTGTGATTCAATAAGATGATGCTGTGCTGTCGCTGAAAAGGGTGGTGGTTCGGTTTCGATAATTTATATGCAATCTGATCGCAACAATAGCATTACATACATTACAAGGATTTAACGTCTATGATATGTAGTCGAGTCTCATACTGCATAGATTGCCCATTGATTGAATAAAGAATAATTAGGAATCTTATCTGCATAATTTGCTTTTTTTCTAGTTTAAAACTTCGAGGTTCCGATTTCGGTAGATTTTTTTTTAAATAATTGCTCTGAAACAGTAGAAGACTCGACTGTATCCAAAACCATCTACAAAGTTGCTTGATACGGACTAATATAAATCTTAAATTTTATTCTTATTCCGCTATACGGGAGTTTACAAGCATCCAGGACTAATCCATTATAAATTAAGTAGTGGTGTGACTGTTACATTTGGTGATGGGAGGATTAACATTTACATTCGAAAATTCCCCTTCTTGTTCTATGATCTTTGGTACAGATTCAAAAATAGTTGTTTTTACTGTCTTCATCTTCATAGAGTTTTAGTTTGAGTTCATTTATCATTCGAATAATAGTAATCCAAGTTTCATGTCCATTTATTTAATTTCTTTGAAAATCCTGTTTTATCGCCAGATTTTTGCTGAATCTAATTATTATTGAATGCTCTTCCCCATGTCGATGGTCAGTGTACTTCGATGAATTTTCCACAGAATCTCAAACGTATCTTGACGATGTTTTAGCTTGACTTGTCAGATTAAAAATTATGCTTCAATACTCCACTTTTCAATGTGAATGAATGTGTTTTTATGGAAACACCCCAAGTATCGTTTCCTTCGAATGTCACTTATGCCTCTTTTTCAAACTCCCTTCCCCATTGAACACTGACTGCAAACCAACCGGAAGACTTCTGTACCCTTCCACGTCGTCCCGATCCATGAAATCTCCACTCGTCTTTCAATCTTTGTATCTTTCTCTCTGTTTCTCTCTCTCTTTCTTCCTGTAACACTTTGGACCTTACTTTAGGCGGTTCATCATCACGTCTCAATTCACCGGTCAATAAACCGACACATCTGGAACTTTTGGGTAACGGTCAGGCGCAGGCGCGTTCCACCAATGGTAATCAAAATTTACAAGTGAAAAAAATAATAACACTTTCCACATTAGCCATTTTTGTTCGAGCTGAATTAGGTTCCTTTTTGTTTTAAATTTTTTAAATTGTTTGTTGAATATCTAACACAAAAATATTATTCTAGCGTTTTTTCGGTTTACATAAAAAATTGAACAAATTCGTATACAATTTTATCAATAATTGGAATGCATGCCTAATTTCCGCAATAAATTGTTTTTAATTTTGTACAAAGAAGTTTTATGTTCAATAAAACCCACTTACTTGATAGTTCCAGCTGCCATCACTGAAATAGTGGTATTAAATGAAGAACAGTTCACGTGCTCCCCACTAACGATATCTTCGTTATGCATGATCTCCCAGTACTTTCACATTCATTTGACGACCTTTTCGGTTGAAATTTTAATGCGTTTCAATGGTTCCATCCCATTATGTAGTGGTTATTAACTGTTGTGTTGTCTGTATTTCGTTTACATTAGTTGTTATTTTTTTGTGTAACATTAGAGAAATTCATCTTCAAGTAGTTGATTTGAAAAATAATTAGATAGACGCTAAACCGTAGTAGAACTTTAAACATAATGGTAGAACATAATAGACGATAGAAACGACGAATAATGCACAAACTAGGAAACAAATCGTTCTATGTTGTATAATAAACATGTGGTTTACAATTTCTCGTTTCGTTTAGCTTCCCCATTGCCATCGCCCATGCGGTCACCAGCGAGGACGCCGATGCCCGCCAAGCCGACACAACCCTGCTGTACGGCGCTATACGATTTCGAGCCGGAGAACCCGGGAGAGCTGGGTTTCAAGGTTAGTACAAAGAATCATGCTGAAGCACAGCAGTGCGCCATTATGGTACCTATCTAAAGTAATACATATTTCGGACACTTGACAGTAGAAGAAAATTTGGGCCTGTAATAGTAGCGGATATTCGCTCGGCCACGACAGGGCCTATGTTTGATTCATTTTTTGGATATTTATGGTAAAATACGGGATTAGCAGTATGCGACTACTTTTGCAGTCCTAACAATGTTTGCGTAATCCAACAACAATACACCACTTACCGTGGAAGCACCATATTTGACGCAGGTCCAAACTTGGCGCACTTTCATATCAAATGATTCATAAAACTTAAACATCAACGAATCAAGCTGGATGGCTTTATTTGCTCTTCTTCTATGCATCTTCTTCTTCTTCTTCTTATTGGCATTACATCCCCACACTGGGACAGAGCCGCCTCGCAGCTTAGTGTTCATTAAGCACTTCCACAGTTATTAACTGCGAGGTTTCTAAGCCAGGTTACCATTTTTGCATTCGTATATCATGAGGCTAACACGATGATACTTTTTATGCCCAGGGAAGTCGAGACAATTTCCAATCCGAAAATTGCCTAGACCGGCACCGGGAATCGAACCCAGCCACCCTCAGCATGGTCTTGCTTTGTAGCCGCGCGTCTTACCGCACGGCTAAGGAGGGCCCCTTCTGGCTCCTCTGAGGCTCCCCTGAGGGTTCTTCTATGCATATATGGCATAAAAAGCATTTTATTGATGAAGAATCAACGTACCCGAATAAAATATATGGAGGTCATACTCATAATGCGTCAAATTTTCGCTTTCTTAGCCACAATGCTAAGGATCGAATGATCTTTTTTTTTCGCGCAAAATGACTTTTGAGAGAAACTTTGACCCCTACATACCAACAGCTGAGCATTATTGGTAAGCTTTCCCTTTTGAGCTGAACATTGCAACATTCAAACGCATTTTTCAATCCGAAATGTTCTGCGTCAAATTAGGCTCACAATGCATTGTGATGTTCCTAATTAATCTTATAAGACGAATAGACAAGGCAGTGCTTATAAATCTCAATTAGGAAAAGCTATATGTATTCATTTAGTTTTAACTAACTCTCTACTACCTAAAATATGAGTCAACATTGGATTATTCCACTAAGTGTCCAGCCCATGATAGTATGTCTTATGCTGTTCGATTTTGATGCGTTTTTTGACGCGTTCCTTACGCGGTATTTAATAATTGTGTAGTTTTTGTTTGGTGGTTTTGAATTTTTGCTAGAATTTAGTAATCACATGTTATAATTCAATTTAAATTCTAATAAGCCAAAAAATGAACGCATTTTCAATTTTGTTATTCTGTCGCTATCCAAGCCATATATGACCATGACATGACGGGGCCCTCCTTAGCAGTGCGGTAAGACGCGCGGCTACAAAGCAAGACCATGCTGAGGGTGGCTGGGTTCGATTCCCGGTGCCGGTCTAGGGAATTTTCGGATTGGAAATTGTCTCGACTTCCCTGGGCATAAAAGTATCATCGTGCTAGCCTCATGATATACGAATGCAAAAATGGTAACCTGGCTTACAAACCTCGAAGTTAATAACTGTGGAAGTGCTTAATGAACACTAAGCTGCGAGGCGGCTTTGTCCCAGTGTGGGGATGTAATGCCAATAAGAAGAAGAAGAAGATGACCATGATATGGCTATCCAAGTCGGGCAACCCTGAATATGAAATCAAACAAAAATATGGCTGGCTTTCTTATATAAGCTTCAGTTTGTGTTAATAGTTTATTGACGAAATGTGTATAGACGGGCAGCTCATATTTTTGAGATATATCTGCCGGTCACGTAACATTTGCATATTGGTAGCTTCAATGTGGTTCTCAAAGGGTTCATATACAGGTTACGTTTTCTGTATCCTCCTCAGTTTATAGAATCAAAATAGCAGATTTCCAAAGAAAGTGATGTTTTTACAAATACAACAGACCATGGTAGGCTGGTTACGTAATGAAATGTCAAAGTTAATTCTCCCGTGAATATGTTTTGACATGGTTCTTACACCTAATGGAAAAGCATTTTGATTGATGTGCAGGGTCCATGAAACTAACAAAACAATTACATAGCATATAACTTGCAGAACAACTGAACAAAAAATAAATAAAATGCCGCTTTGTATAATGAATTAACTTGTTATTTTATATCGTACAAAGTTCTATTACAATGTCATTATATAAGGCGTTTAATTGGTTGAGTTTGAACATAGTTTCAAAGTGCGCCAAATTAGGAACAACTTTGCGTCAAATAAGGAACATGGTAAAATTAGTGCGTCATGTTGGGCACCTCAAATACCAAATAAAAACAAATTAAGAAATAAACTTAGATTTCGAAGTTTCATTATTTGTACGCATTTTATTATAGTAGAAAGCTTGTTATGCAGAATTATAGGCGAATCCATTTTGCAATTATATGGTGCCTCCACGGTACTTATGTACATAATTTAGTTTTGAACACTTGTCCAGTGCCGATAGCCGACCACTTTCCCGTACTCTTTGCATCGAGTCATACACTTGCCATTAGCTTTATGGAAGCCTCTAAACCATCCATCAAAGTCGAGCCCTTCCCATCAATGACTTGCAGCTATTCTTGTCCTGTGTGTAGTTTCGGTGGGAAGGTCTTCCTAAGTCCACGCACAAGCAAGTATCGCATTATGCTCGTATTGATACGTTTGCCGCTTTCATTTCCACACATCTGCTCCAGAAGTCACATAAACGGCTGTTGGCGGAATTAATTCCATGTTCAAAGATTACCGGCTTGCAGCGTCTGACCGGTGCTTCGATTTCATCGTTCTAGCAGAAACTTGGCTGAATGATGACACGCTTTTCCAGCCAGATAATTTGTCCTTAGCAGACGGAGTACTGGTAGCCGCGAGTTACATTCATAAACCAAAAGCAGTCGTAAACACTTCTTGGGACTTCCTTCGGAAAAAATGACATCCCCCGAAACGCAACGTTACGAATTATCGGAAAACAACTCGGAATCGTGCAATCAACGGTGAGTCGTATGATTTAACGTTACTACGATACTCTGAGCATCGAAAGAAGGGAGAAATGCGATGTTGTGATCAGGATCACAAACTTGTCGTGAAAGCGTTAGAGCGGAATCCCAGGAATGTGGTTGAAAAGTTGGATTCTGTCCTATTATGTCCTATGTATGCCTACGTACAAAATACAGAAGGCTTCAAATCGTGACGAACAGTAAAATACGGGGAGAAAGTCACGGGCCGGAAACTGTACACCCTGATGCTGACGAAGCGTCATTGTCTCATCATGGATCACCGGCCAGAACAAGAGTTTAAAAGTTTGCCATGAAATATTTACATGATTTAACAAGCGATCTGCGCATGTGGCAAACGGACTGTGAACGGGAAGATCTACCTTAAGGAGAAATTATAAAAGCGTCTGCTCAACAGAAGACTGTTAAAAAAACACGAGGGCCCTACGATTATCTAGGTCGGATCTAGCTTCGTGCCACTATTCAAATGGCATCCTGGAATGGTACGAAGCCAACAAGGTCACTTTCGAACACATGGACATAAACCTTCAAAACGCACCGGAACTGAAGAAGCTGCATCCAGATGTTGTACATAGCCTAATGAGTGGAGTTAAGCGTAAGGTGGGGGCGTACGGGTATGGTATTGACGTTGAATGTGTCCTTTGTGACCTTTTGACATTCAAGAGGTTGAAAATATTTACATAGGGTGGGTGTACCAGTTGTCGCCATACATAAGAACAACTATTTTTTTTTAAAATAAGTGAAAAGCATGTGGGTGGACTTCATATATCAAGCGAAAGGTTTTACTTCCTGCTCCTTAGAACAGCTGTGAAAACCACAATAAAATTTGTTATTATCCTCAAAATTGATTAATCCATAATAGGAACGCATGCACCAGTTGTGGCACTATTCTTAATTTTGATTCCTTATTTGGCAAATCCCATTGTGTTCTTATGGGACTGGCCAAATAGGGATCACTAGTGCGACAACTGGTGCAAAGGACGTCAAAAATTAAACATTTAATTTTTACAATTATGCTTTGCTTGTTTTGGAGGAAATCAAAGGTGTTATCGTATCATATGAATATGCTTTATCGATATGAACTTGGTTTGTGGTGATTTGATTGGCCATTTGACATATAAAGCGATAGTGCGACAACTGGTGCTATAGCCACAACTGGTACATCTAGCCTATTTTAATTAAAACCATATTGAAAACGTAATGGCACTCATCAAGTTTTGCCAAACAAATAAACGTATAAACCAATATTTGCTGTAGATATAAACCCGTTAGATTAAAAGTTAGACGAAATTATCTTCTTTTTCTGCTGCTGACAAACATTTTCAGATCTTTGTTATTATTATCACCATCAAGAACAATGCTTTGTCGTTGATTCTCTTTTGTCTCTTTTTTCGCATGCGCATCTAAGAGAAACCACGGGACTGACACTTGTATACCTCCACCACAGTTTGTTTCGTAGCCAACATTGGAATTTCCGCACTGACAGCCATAAGGGTAATCACGGGAAGAAAAGAGATAGGTGCGGTCCACACTGACAGTTCCATAAACGAAAAGCAGATGAAAAGAGACTGCATCCATACTAAGAAAACACAACCAAAACATCAGACTCCCGAGAAAATTTGATTCCCTGTCTATTGTTAAATCTGCTGCTATTTTACCTTAAAGCACAATAGTTCGTTTATATCGTTAACTTTAGCTCTAGATCACAATCGTTTGAATGATATCATTCTCAGAGCAAACCATTTTACATTCGGAAAACCCAATGTGACCAGACGTCCCACGGTCTCACGAATATTTTTTAAATATTTTTTGGCCCAAAAATCTATGTGGAATGCACTTCTTTTAAGTAAATTTCCAAGCCAGTGACGTAATACAGATAGGCGTTTCGCGTTTCGCAGGACGCTTGCTGGTCACATTAGGAAAACCGCACTTCCAAGCACTTCCAAGGTCAGCCATATTTCACAAAGATGTTATAACAATTTTGTAGATTCATAACTTTAACCTTATGAATTTCGTATGTTAATTTTCCTGAGTGTATAGTGACCATACGTGGAGGACAGAAGTGTGTAAAACTTTCGAACCACAGTAATGGCGACAAGGAAAGCTATCGGAGTCTGTCAGTCGATCCTGAGAAAAAATGTTGATCCTAACACATGACAAAACTATATGTTCCAAACAGGGGGGTAATATGCGGTGCATCGCGCCTCCTCTGCATGTAGTATGAAGCAAATGTAAATAAACAATCCCACATTTTTTTCGTTAGTCAGCAGTAGTGTAGGTTAACCAATATCCTACAAGATTCCAGTTCGAAAAATGTTACACTTGCCAAGCGGGGTGGCCCAGGGTGGAACGCCTTTCCCAAGCGGCGAGGCCCGGATAATACATCTTAGGTAGGCTTGATTTGTTCGTGGATGACAGGCTTACTCCCCCCCTGGTTCCAAACCATTAAAAAACACATATAAAAATTATTGACGTTTTGTGTTTTTAAGAAACCTGGTGAGTGATAAAGTTATTCAATAAATCAACGCCCACATTGATTAAAATATGTGAATATTTTCTATCATTTGAATGTCAAAAAAGCATTCACTCGGCCGCCATTACCTAGCGCAAAATACTGATACCAAAAAGCTTACGTATGGGCTATATTTTATTATCTGAAAATTTTATAATTTTTTGTCAACTGATATTGTTTCGATCGATCAAGATCGCCCAAGTAGCACAGTTCTGACTGATTTGGTGTCAGCAACTCTATTGTGACCATATTAAGTCGCACATAATTTGCAGTCACTTGTCTATGACAAATGTGCTGCTCGGGTGCTTCACAACTAACTCGATCCCGGATGGTGCTCCGCCGTGATTGTTGAAAGCTTGCTTTAAGGGATGAAGGGCAGCTTGACTATTAACCCACTCGTTTCAAATGTCGGTATCTCCCGGCTAAAGAAGTAGTATGGCTCGGTAGTCAGCCCTCGCTTACACAATATAACAATTTCTAAAACCAGGGCTGGCATACTCCTCAGTGCAGTCGAAATGTGCGTGTCATTCGCACTCCTCAAAAATACCGGAGAGAGTGTGTTTCGATTATCGCTCATTTTTTCTCTTCCGCAACGCAGTGAGACCTCTTTGTGTTTTTACTCTGCAGCGTATGCATTTGTCAGACACGAAGAGTTGAAGATAAATGATGAAATAAACACACCGTGTTCCTCAATGAGTTTTGATAGAACGGTGAATCAAACAGAATGAAAGTAAACATTGCTAAAGTTAAACGTAGCTGTTGATACTATTTATGCGTAATAAGATATGGATAAAATGTTTTTGCTATAATTAATGAGATGAGTGTATTACTTCTGCGTGAAGTTAAACGCTTTTTACAATGATATGGAAATGCTAATATCATCTCCAAACTTAAACGTACATGATATTTTTGGTTTTGCTGGCTTTTGGGATGTCTGTGGGCAAAACTATTCAGAAGCCTTTGTACTACCAACATTATTCCACCCCACCTGTTGCTTTAAAATATGTTACTGACAATTTTTAAATACAATTTCCGTCAGGTAATTTCAAGTAATAAAATCAAAACAAAAACAGAAAATATGGAACTTATATAAATTCCCATTATTTCATTTCAGTGCTATATTTTTTCTTGATGCATTATGCCCAAAATACTTCTGCTCTGATAACGGGTTTTTGTGTGTTTGCCGTCGAAATATTGATTCACCCTTATTATTTGAACGTCACCTTAGGTGAACGACCCCTAACCGCTTTTATCTAAATTGCTCCTAGAATTATTGAAAAGTGTTTTCAAATTTTCACCGTATGCTTTCCCGTGCCATTCTTTTCAAGTATCATATTTTATCTTCTTCTTCTTTATGCCACTCTTATTTGTCAATGTAATACTTTTTAAGCATGGAGCGCCAAACTTCATTGTAACCCCACCAAAATATGTTTGTGCCCCAAAGTATTTCTACGAGCATCATGGAAAACAATATCATTTTCAAGAATATTGCACCAAGTGGCACAACTTTGTGTTGGCCCAACTCTCACCAGAATAATTCTCTCACTCTTCGTCTACGTCCTCACTCATCGTGTTGGCTTTGTTACACGATGAGGATCAGCGTCACTCTCTGTGGTGTGTATTAAAATCTCCTCATTGTGCACAGTGTGTGAGGAAATGCCAGCTCCTAAAACACAACATTTTAATACGCGCTCGCTCGTTGTTGTAGTTCAAAAACTCTTCACACTTTCCTCCAGAATCGCAGATGGATTTCATTCGGAATCGCAAAATGATTATGTTCGGAAACGCAGAAAAACTCCGTTCAGAATCGCAAATAGATTCCGTTTGGAATTATAAAACAATTCTGTTTTATATTGCAGAAAGATTCCATATGATTCCGGAGGATGATTCATTTTTTTACGGCAAAAAGATTCTGTTCGTAATCGTAGAATGATTCCGTTCGGTATCGAAAAATGACTACGTTTGGACACGCACAAGAACACCGTTCAGAACCGCAGATTAGTTTCAAAATTGTGAAATAGTTTCTGCTCCGCGGACAAAAGTTCGGAATCACAGATTGACTCCGTCTAAATAGCGGAAGGATTCCGTTCGGATTCGAAGAAGGATTCTTTTCATGACCGCGAAGGATTCTCTTCTGACTCGCAAAAGGATTTCACTCGAATTTTGAAAGGATTATGTTCGGAATAGCAACAAAAAGATTACGCTCGAAATCACAGAAGGATTTTGTTGGGAACCGTAGAATGATTCTGTTCGAAATCGTAAAAAGACTACGTTGCAGAATTGCAGAAGGATTATTCTTGATTCCCTTCGGAGTCGCAAAATGAATTTCGTTAGGAATCGCAGAATTCCGCTCGGCAACGCAAAAGGATTCCCTTTAGAATAAGAGATTGGTTCCGTTGGGAACCTCAGAAGAGTTCAATTCGATATCGCCGAATGATTCTGTTCGGAATCGCAAATGAACTCTGGTAAAAACGCAGAAGGATTTCGTTTGGAATCGCAGAAGGATGTTCTTGGAAACTGTGAAAGGATTCCCTTCGACAGCGCAGATTAATTGCGATCAAAATAACAAAACGATTTCGTCGTTTACTTTAAGAATTGAATTCCGTTTGGAATTGTAATAACACTCCCTCGGAAACGCAGAAAGATTTCGTATATAATGACAGAATAAAAATTGTATTCGGAAATCCTGATTTTTTTTTCCAGAATCGCAGCAAGATGCCAATTATGTGATTTTAGGCAGTCGGCATTAGGCGTGCCTTCGTTAAGGTGTTCTCCAAAAACACGCGACGCAATTCTATAGCTTGGCGACTGCGATTCTGTTGCCGTTGGTATGGAAGCGTAAATTGGAACATTGCCTGCAGGAACCCAACGACAAAATCGCGGCAACTAGTTTATTATTAACAATTTTAAACAATTAAATAAAATTGAATCAGTGAGTTCAACTTATATATGGATATTTGAGTTTTCTAAATGTCACTTCAATCTGTTAACGGACGCGGACGCGGACGCGCGCACGACAAAAAAAAATTCGTCAGAAATATACAGAACATTCTTTATAACACCTACGAACACATTTTTTTCTTGTCTGCCCGTGTGTACGTGTGTGCTCAAAACATGAAAAAAATTGTATCCAATTTTCATATAATAATACCATTTTCTGGCATTCGAAAGGTGGTAAAGCCTTGTTGTTCGTTATTGAATTCAATAATAATCGGTCATTGCATTCAAAAGATATGAAGAAAATGGTGAACCACTCAAAAGGTTGGTGTCTTGGCTGAATGCGAGAAAAGAAGCACCTGTTACCGACGCGACAATCACAACAGAATCTGATCCCAAACGAACGGCGCTGGCACGCACCGATGTACCCAAAACAATGAAAATGATTCATACAGTGACGCGTCCACACGTAATTAATTACGAGTGCGCCTCAGTGCAGGTCACTTCCACCATAGGTCTGGTCGATTTGTTTGTGCACACGGCTCCAAAAATTGTAAAAAAATTAGAATAAGCAAAAATTCTGTATATATACCCTGAAGTATCAGCTTGAAGTTTTCGTTTTAGTCTAAAGACGACTGTCTGTTGATTAAGACCTAAAAATTCCCTGACATCCAGTAAGGAAAGACTGATTTCCACTCTTCTGCTGCATATACTTTCTGAGCACAGTATACTAGCGGGAAGATTAGGAAGGAAAGTATTTCCACATGGTAGTTCAGTCTCGAGTAGATGAAACTCTCTTCTTGATTCCAGGGCATAGGCTTTCAGAGCAAGCTAGTTGCCTTGGATCGGGATCGGGATCAGGATCGAGAATCCCGAATAAAATCTATTAAAGTTGGTCCGCTTCGGCACAAGTCTTTTGCGCGTGGAGGAAAGTCTCGTTCAGGCTGAACCTTCGCACAAGGAGGCAATTTGCGCGCGTAACAGTACCACTACTAGGTGGTTTGATTTGGGTTTTTTTTAATTACGGCCCGTACATTTTGAAAAGTCCCGCAAATCAAATTCAAAGTAAAAACGAAAAAACGAAAAATTTCCTCAGAAGACGCTTTGGAATTTCCTCGAGAACTGCTTCTAAATTTTCTCGGGAATCGCTTTAAAATTTCTTCGAGAAACTCTTTACAAAATCCTGGGGAAACACTTCGGAATTTTTGTGATGAACGCTTCGGAATTTTCTTGGAAAATGCTTCGGAATTTCTTCGGGAAACAGTACGGAACTTATTCGGAAAGCGCTTCAAATTTCCTAAGGAAATGTTTCGATATTCCTTCGAGAAACGCATTGGAGATTCCTTGAGAAAGGCTTCGAAATTTTCTCGGGAAACGCTACAAAATTTTCACGGGAACTCTCCGGAATTCTTTCAGGAAACAGTTTTCATCAGAAAACAAATCCAAATTCGAAATTTTTCTCCGGAAATGCTTCGGAATTTCTTCGGACAGTCTAAGCTAAGCTAAGCTAAGAAAATGCTTCGGAATTTCTTCGGAAAACCCTTCGGACAATCATCGAGAAACGCTTAAACATTTCTATGGGAAACGCTTCGAAACTTCCTGAGAATACACTTTGAAATTTCTTCGGAAAACACTTTGAAATTTTCTCGGAAAGCTCTTCGTTCTTTCCTTGGGAACGTTTCGTATTTTCTGAGGAGACGCTTCAGAATTTTCTCGTGAAACGCATCGAAATTTCTTTGAGAAAATTATAGATCAGATTTTGAACGGCAGCGCGCCAATGAAAAAATGTCCGCAGCGGCGTGACACCAAAATCTTTCGACAGCAGCGAACACCTCTAAAGGTTCTTCCAAAAACAAGCGACGTGACTGTCGCCGTCTCGTTTCTATCGCCGTTGGACGGAAGCGTAAATGGAACATTGCATGTTGCGATTCAGCGATAGAATAGCGGCATCTTTTTGTCGCCGTCGCTGTAATGAAATTGCTTAGGGGTCGTACACTAAATACGTACACATTTTTTTCTGGGGTTTTGACACCCTCCCTTGTAAGTTTTTGAATATACAAATTATTTTTTGTCTATATGGAGTGTAAGAAAACGAGACGAGGAAAATTGAAATAGATATTGCATTCCTTTGCATTCGAAAAAGCTCGTTGCTATGAAAAACGACTTCAAAACAAATGTCATTTCTTGTTGTTGATATGTTTGTTATTGTCCAAAGATGGTCTAGTAGCCTAAAAATTAGAACATATCGACATAAACAGAGTGAATCCAGAACAACTATGATCAGAACACATTGAGGTAGATAGATATCGAGATAAGGAGGTTATCGAAATATAGAAAGCCCAAATGTATGTGGTTGAAGGGACTGAGGAAACCATCTAGATAAAAAGAGATATCGTGATACAGAACGTTGAGATGTAGGGAGTCGACAGCATTTGAAATAAGCTTCCGTAATTTTTATTCTGGAAATTGGATCGAAAAGCCCGATTAAACGCATTGCAAGTAAATGCGGTTTTCAAAAAAATAATTCCACTCAGTGGCGTAGCCAGAAAATTGGTCTGGGGGGGGTTTTCTGAACATTTTTTTTTTTCGAAAAAAAAAATTTCTTCCAAAAATGTTGTCTCTGGGGGGGGTTTTATACCCAAAACCACCCCCGTGGCTACGCCACTGATTCCACTGAATAGTGTACTTATTATGATTACTATCATTATTTTAGTTTACGGTAGATTGGAGGGCGCATGTGCCAAATCATAGATTCTTCTGATAGGGTAGAGAACCATTTGGGCAGCACCCTCTATTCCCGTCAGCAACGTTCATTACACAAGCGCATTACAATCGAATTGCTTGTTTTTTAGTACATGGTTATTTCTGTCGATATCTAGTGATGTACAAAATTTGGTTGGAACGCGGTCGAGTTATTAACGTTGCGGACGGCAATAGGAGGTGCTGCCCAAATGGTTTCGCTCCCTACGCATTTTCCAAAGTCTTTAAAAAAAACAGGAATATCTTGAAATCTGTTTTTGGTTAATCTTTTTTTCTCTGAAGGACATGATAGTCATAAGTAGTACTTTGTATTCAGTATTCTAAGCTGTCCCACCTGCTTTTTGCCCCATTTTAACGTGTTTGATACAACAATTGTAATCTTATTTTCATTCATTCATTCTTCTTTTTTTTAGGAAAACGACGTCATCACGCTCATCCAGCGTGTGGACGAGAACTGGTTCGAAGGCAGCGTCAACGGCCGGACCGGCTATTTCCCGCAGTCGTACGTGCAGGTCACCGTTCCATTGCCCTAAGCTGCCGGTCGTGTCCGAGTGCATGGCTACAGCCTACGGCATCTTCATCAGCTAGGTTTTTATTTTATAATTTTCGAATTTCTTATTTTTTAAAGTTTGAAATCGTAACTCGCAACTCTGCCGCCTCCCGCAGACTCATTATCCTATCGATAGCTATAACAGAGCTCTAAGCCAATAACCCTTATATTTGTTTCTATTGGTTTCGGAAATGCTTCGGAAGCCCGTCAAACGCATGGAACACGCAATCTGTAGGGGTAGGGGCCGACGCACGAGTTGTAGTCGCAGGAAGTTGCATAAAACTATGTGACAAAAAAATAGATTTTACTAGATTACGAAAAAAAACAAGATATTGAAACTATGAAGTATTTACAAGGAGATTCATTGCAGTTCAATCGAAATTTGTCTGTTTCTGTTTTACATGTGAGGAAGACATCACGGAAAAAAGTCTAAGTCTATATTCATGTAACAATGAAAGGTACGTGTAAGGTGTTAACTATTATCCATAATGAGATGTGGAACAGAGGGAAGTGGACCGATGGCGGAAAACTTCCAACATATGTGTATAGTTAGGTACCATGGATGGGTGAGATTGATTGTTGAGTTTTGAGTATGATTCTTGGCGCGAAGAGTCGCACGATTGCGAATTTAGACATTTAACCTTTGCGCCCGCCTGACGTGTGTTGAATTGATGTTTGGTATGTCTTTTGCTCTTTTCTTGTTTTTTTTTTATACCTATTTTATGATTTTTCTAAACCATTTTCAGGCATTATCTTTTTGTATTGTACAAGCAGTGACTTAATATTGTGCTCTAAGCACATATAGTTTCTTGAAATTTACACAAATGTTTTCAAATCAGTGTTTTTGGATATTCATTTTAGTTTTTTTTATTTATTATTCAGCCTGTTGCTTGTTTCCTCGCCCTTACTTACGTAAACATTTTTTCACAATAAGACGTAAAATGGGATACCAAAGATATTAACATACGAAATAAGTCAGCGACGTAAAGGTTAACACACTTCACACACAGACGGATACCAGTAGTCGGCTGACTCATATAGTCCAGCAAATGTCACACACATACACGCTTTTAATGCCTACACAAAGAAGATAGCCGAATTTCAGTAGTGATCATCATGATTTTCTTTTCCGTGACGACGAACGCCTGCTAGTTCTTAGGTTTAGGGCAAGACAGAAAGAGACATTATTGAATTTTAAGCATTACCAACAGATTTTATTCATATTGAGAAAAATCTTTAAATAAATAATCCTAAAACGCGCCGCTTGACCAGCCGCAACCGTTCGTCTTCAGTTGTTAGGTTTTAGCACTAACTTAGTTTATAAAAGAGTGATTCTGCGCCAGAGTGTGGGTACGTGCGAGTATGCAAATTATCGATATTAGTCAAATGAAGCGGTTATTTGCTCTCATGTTATATATATTTGAGTTCAGTCAGACGTGTGCGTTCGAGCGGATGTATGTAAAGGGCTTAACATTTGAGAGCAAGAAGATGGTTTCGTGAGAATTTCGCCCCCCGTGTGCAAACTGAGAGTTTAACAGAAAAGACTTTCCACGGCTAACGCCTAAACAAGACGTGACCTTTTGCATGTTCGGCACTGATGTTCTCGGTTAATCTAGTGTCACGTAGAATGTTACGTTATTTGGTTCTAATTGTCCTCATGTTTTGTTCTTTCATTCGATTCCATCTATTCAAAAACAGGAGCTATAATCTAAATGAGTATTAACTGTGTATATATTTTTAATGGGTTTCGTTGAATAAACTCTTCAAATGCTAGTCGGCGATATGCGACTGAAAGTTAGTTTTGATTTCGTTGTTTCTCAGTTACTTTTTTTTAGAAAGAAATCCTTTGTTCCCTTATTTCCTGTTGGTTTTTTTTTTATTTCTGTTTTTTCTTTTATTATGAAGGAAGAAATTAGTTGAAGAAACATAAGAAATATGTAGATAGGATATTGAAAGCTTTTCAACTCAAAAAGTCAAACATGGTGATTGTTTATTTTGTTTCGTTATTATCAGATAGAATTTACATAATTATTAAATTTTATTAGTTGGTAATTCAAAGTTCTAAAATCAGTATAGGATGGTGAGTCAGTTTGTTATTCTTTACGTTATGTTGTTTGACCTGAGTTTGTCATAATTTGGGCAAGAATTGGTAGGTTTTGTTCTTTTATAGACTAATAGAATACTAAGTTGAAAAACAGGCCAAGTTCCAGTTCGAATGTAGAGCCATAGAAGAATAGAAAGAAGAAAGTTTGGATGTGAGCTTGGTCTTTTCAACAAGTAGGTACATTTTTTGAAATTTATTTACGTGGGAGTCCTATCATTTTTTTTTCCAAAAAAGCGGAAGAGTAAGGAGGGATTTTTTTGCCCATACTTATAATGTACGATGTGCACTTTCTAGGGCATTAAAACGGAGTTTCGCCAATAGATCAGGATAGCCGATGTTGTTTTGCAGCAGGTCAAATACGAAGAGCCTCTGATGAAGCATTCTCCTAACCCTCAAAATAGGCAGACGAGTTTGCAGCGGTGCTCATATGGCGGCAGTACACGATGATTATTAAAGGGAAGCATTTGAAGCGCAAATCTGATGAACGCTTTCTGGACGAGCTCGAATCCCCCTTTTTGCGTGGGGAGAAATTAATGTCTGGAAGAGCTTTCGTGATGCCGTCAGCATCAAAGAGTGATCCGGTTTGCATGCTTTAGGGGATGCACTGCTTTTCAATCAGTGTTGTAAAATGTCATTTGCATTCGTTTGTATAATTTTCCCAGAACTTGTTTCAGAAGGTAGCTATCAATTCATGTTGTATGACGAACTTATAACGGGTCAATGGGCCTACAACTTTGTTTAACGAGACTTTGCTGAAAATATGTAATCTGGGGCGTGGGAGGCAAAATGTCATTCAAATGACATTATGTCAAATGACACGTAACATTTTGGAGAGTTTTCACTTTCCAGCCTTTGATGTTATACTTAGAGCAATGTAATGCCGTGAATCGCATATCTGTCCCATCTTTGCTGGGTTTCCTATTCATATGGGACAAATATGCGTTTCACGGCAGTGTACCCTTGGACAAAAATATAACCCTACTCAAACGTTATGAGTACATTCAAAATTATGGAAGAAATTTTGCTTCTAAAGAAAGTTATGAGCAAATTAGTCAAATGACATGCAGATGACATTTTACAAGCCTGTTTTCAATCACTCCCTTGTGGAGAAAACCTTAACTTCAGCTTTTAATAAGGCTTTTGCGTAACCCGTATCACTCTTCACATGTCTTTGGCGTCTTCCAGTGGCGCTTTCATTCTTCAATGGGTGACCGGACTGCCTAAGTCAGTCTAGTCCTCTCGGGTGGAGCAAAGCGTCCGGTTCAATGGCATCCCGACATCCAGAAACCGGTAATTATTGCGTCACGATCAACTCGGTGTTCTCCAGAGATGGAATGTTCTCCGACCTCCCCAAGCTATTCAACTTCCAGCTTCATCGTGGTCTACTCAGATAGTCCTCCGCGGTGGATCTATTCTAATCAAATCGACTATTCCCTGATAGTGGAAGCTTCCCAGTAACTGACCGTATTACAATGCTCTTTCTAGGGCTGCTACATTGCTCTTTTTTCATTTGATCATGAGAATTTTTAAATTTTAAGTTCTTCACTCATCGAGGATACCAAGGCCAGGGGCACTTCACAAAAATGGATTTTTTTTTATTGACGCCTTGAGCGTTTTTCGGGCTTCGTGGCCATGCGTTAGGAACGTCCGTCGTTTAAACACATGTGCTATGGAGTGTGGGTTCGATTCACGCCCCGGTACAGATGAAACTTTTTGTATTCGAACAATTCTCCACTCCACTGAGTGTAATGTGTCCGTTGTCTCTCATGCTCGATGTTAAGTGTTTGATTTTCTGAGAAAAGATTATTATTTATTTATTCAGACTAAGGCCGAAGTGGCCTGTGCGGTATATAAGAGTCTTCTCCATTCGACTCGGTCCATGGCTACACGTCGCCAACCACGCAGCCTACGGAGGGTCCGCAAGTCATCTTCCACCTGATCGATCCACCTTGCCCGCTGCGCACTTCGCCTTCTTGTGCCCGTCGGATCGTTGTCGAGAACCATTTTCACCGGGTTACTGTCCGACATTCTGGCTACGTGCCCGGCCCACCGCAGTCGTCCGATTTTCGCGGTGTGAACGATGGATGGTTCTGACAAAAGATACTGATGATATAATGGGATATTGATCTCAGTTATCTATCCGCTCAGCAAACAAAGAGCAATGTTCGTCATGAAAACATATTTTTTCATCGCTTTTGTTGTATTAATACGCTTGCAACGTGAACAAACACCGAGTTGCGCTGGCTATCAGGACGGAGGACGGCACCGAAAGCAGATTGTGTTTTGATCCGTGTATGATCGGGCGTGTCACCAACGAGAACCAGCAGAATGTCGTCTGAATATACAGGCGGGAGGAAAAGAAACACACCATTCATAGCCAAGAAGAATAACGTGATGGCTAGAAAGGACCCCTGTGGAACTCCTGTTTCCTCCCGAAAGGTCCTCGAACTTTGATTACCAATCATAACTTGGAAAGAGCGCCTTGTGAGGAAACTCTGGCTGGATAACTGAATCAGATACGGGACGGCCGATTGTAGTTCAGCAATCCAAATCTGCTGTAGAATAGCCGGAACCTGTGATGCCGTAGATGGCACTGGAACTGCATTTTAGGTTTCGACGGGCCAGCACATCCTTTTGACTATGTTTATAAATACGAAATGCACTTTGGTCTTTGGATCTCCGTTTAGCTTGTTCATGAATCGCTGGAATGTTTTGCTTGCATTGCAGAGTCCAAATGGCATCTGGAGGAATTCATACAAGCCTAAAGGAGTTACGACTGCTGTCTTCGGAACATCTTCAGGCTCAACTAGGATGTTGTAGTAGGCCCGCTCCAAATCGAGAGTAGTGAATATAGCCTTACCGGATAACTGTCTGGAACTGTGACGTTATTGAGCCGACGATAATCGCCGACAAAGCGCCATTCACCGTTCTTCTTTGGCACGCAGTGAAGAGGGCTTGCCCAACTGCTGTAAGAAGGGCCGAAAAATATCCTTTTCGCACATGGCTTGTAACTCATCATGTGTCGCTTTTTCTCGTTCGGGATGCATTCGATGCGACCAGCGGTCCGTTGGTAACGATATGATGGTTGATATCGTGCTTCACTTCCTTTCGAATCGATGATGGAACTAAAATTTCTCGATAATCGTCCAATAGGTCATGATATGGGTGCTGAGAGTCTTTGACACCGTGAATAACCGCTGATGTTAGACTACCGATGGTTCGCAGTTTGGTCGTTCCGTCGATAAACTGCCGGTGCCTCAGGTCCACTTGTAGTCCGAAATGCGCGAGAAAATCCGCTCCGATGATAGCTTCGCTTACATCGGCCACAATAAAACGCCATGTGAAGCGGCGGCGGAGTCCAAGATCGACTGAAATATATTTGCTGGCGTAAGTGTTGATTTTTGTCCCGTTGACAGCATGTAGTGAGAAAGGAATAGTTCCTCTATACTTAACGTTTCGTGATGCAGGTTGTATTGAAACGTCCGAGCCCGTGTCGATGAGGAATCTGGCACTGCTGGTTTTATCAAATACAACAAGACGTCGACTTCAAATATTATTATTATTATTATTTATGTTTATTTCATCCGACAAATTTGTCTTAATGAATAATATTAGAACTAATTGAACATAAAACGTAAAAGTCTACTTTTAAATTCATTTGTCGTCATATTAAAATCAAATAAGTGCACAACATTGTTGAAACATTCCATCATTGCGCGTACTGGTTCATGGAATGTATAATCCTGTTGTCTTAAAACACTTCTGACGGAATTCAGTGCAGCGTTTTGGGCACACCACTCGATACGGAAGCAACATACAACTGTCATTTTTATTATTTCATGCATGCTGCGACGCAGCAAAGCTAAATCAACAAAAAATGACAGTTGTGCACCGCCTCCGTATCGAGTTGTGTGCCCCCGAAAACGCGAGCACTTTGAAACTTGGATTCCGTCAGGAGTGACCTTAGAGGCAATCTTAGAAACTCAGGTCTACGAGTGACATAACCAGGAACATTAACATTAACTAGCTCTAGCAAATTTGGAGCGTCTATTTCTGCAGCAAGTAATTTGACTATGAAAATAGCTTTAGCTCGTTTCTGCCTTTGCATCAACGTCTCCAGTCCAATCAGTTGACAGCGACTCTCATACGATGGCAGATTTAACGAGTCGTTCCACGGTAGGTTGCGTAACGCAAATCTAACGAATCTCTTCTGAACAGATTCTATGTGGCCTCTACACAGTGCTATGATAGGGATCCCATACTATCGAGGCAGTTTCTAGAAGAGGCCGAACGAGACCATTGTCCATTGTCGTGTCCGTTTTTTCATTGCTATGGGGGTCTGGTTGCCATTATTCGTGTGTCGTAAAGAGGGTCATTGTCAGTCGCTGTCCGATGATTGTGATCACGAGCGTTCCCCAAAGCGTCGTTATTCACGCTGCACCTTTCAGCGACTTGACGAAAGGTAGTTGGGGGGGCTGGGAATCGAACCCATGACCATCCGCTTATAAGGCGAATGTGTAGCCAACTAGGCCACGGGACCCTCCTTAATCTTCCAAATTGTTGATTACAATGTACAGCTTAAGGTCGTCAGCGTATACAAGACAATAGCTTTCTCCGAGATGAATGATAGCATAGTTTATGTACAGCGCAAATAGTAGCGAACCCAAATTGCTGCCTTGCGGCACACTAGAACTGCTTTCGAACCATCGTGAGATAGACGATCCGATTTTCACGGCCAATTTTCTGCCACAAAGGTATGATTGGAGCCATGTAACAAAGCTACACGAACATCCTAATTTATTCAGCTTTGCCAGTAGTATGGTGTGATCTACTTTGTCAAATGCTGCCTTCAGATCAGTGTATATGGCATCTATTTGACGACTCTGTTCGATGTTGCGTAGACAAAAAGATACAAATTGACACAGATTTGTTGAGATGCTTCTTCCGGGGAAAAATCCATGCTGGCTGGTAGAAATGTAATGCTTTGTCTTATGCAACAAGTGTTCCGATACAATGACCTCGACAGGACAGGCACAAAGCGACGTAATTCCACGGTAGCTCCTTATATCGTTTTTGCTGTTTTTTTTATAAACCGGAAACATGAACGAGGATTTCCAGCATGTAGGGAAAGTAGATGTTCTCATAGAAAAATTGAAGAGATAGGCTAGAAGTTGCAATAGTTGTTGGCAGTATTTTTTCAGAATGCACGTAGCCGTCCGGACAAGGCTGAAACGAGAGTTTTAGTTTTTTCACTGCTTTCCGAATAACTTCGGCTGTCACCACGAATGTATTCACGTCCACACATCCGGCAGGAGTCATTTCCAATGATTCAGTACTATTCGTACCGCTTGAGTTCGAGACAAGCATCGAGCTGAAGAAAGAGGCGAAAAGTTCACACTTATCCGACGAGGTGTTGGCCCGTTGTTGATCCAAATGTACTGATGCCGGCAGTATACACTCTTTGCGTTTCGATTTTACAAAGTTCCTGAAGCTTTTAACCCTTAAAGGCGCAAGGCGATTTTTTTAGAAATCGTCGAAAATATTTTTAACGTAAACAACCATTAAAATCATGAACATTAAACATATTTTCGGTTTGTTGTTTTAAAACAACATTGCGCATTTAAGGGTTAAGATTTTGCTTTAGCTTTCGTTCTGTGAAAACCGCATGTCGATTATACAATTGACTATTTAGGCAGCGGTATTGGTGGCGGGCGAGTTGGAATGAGAACTTATTCGATGCTGTGCGATTCTTGCGATAAGCTCTTTTAGTTGTATTGAAGTTTCTTCTCATGCGGCATAGTTCAGCATTAGACCAAGGCGGCTTTTTTGGGGAGCGTCGGGATGGAACAAACATAGAAAAAAAACGTTGAAGAATAATCGTGAAGTTCTCAACGGCATCATCTAGATTCGTGCATTCAGTCACAATTGACCAATCAATTAGCGATAGGTGCTGGCTAAGTCCTTCGAAATCAGTTTTTTGGAAGTTCGGTGCAAGAGTATTGAACTCTTCTTCATAGTCTTCCAGCAGCGGTCTACTATTTTCTATGGTGCATGAATAAGGTTGATGGCAGGTGTCAATTGGCATGAGAGGATCTACAACTTCTTCAATTGTAAATTCGTTGACAAAATCCTCACTGACGAACAACAAATCCAGCGTATTGCCAAAGGGATTTTTAATGTAGTTCGATTGACACATAGTATTCGAACTCATTCCGTCTATCAATGCCGTGTTGGATTGTGTCAAGGAAGATGTTGTGACATCAACAGAACATGTCTGCTCTATGTTTCTAATCCAACGAAGTCCTGGCCGATTGTAGTCACCAAACACAGCAACTGCGTCATGTCCAGAAGAGGATAATGCGGATTCCATACTGGCGATATGGCGATTTGTCAACTGTACATCCGAGGCTTTATCTGGTGGGATATACACTGCTCCAATAGCAATGGAATATTGCTTCAAGCTTAGAGACACCCAATACTTTGGTCGTTAATCGGGATCAAATTAGATGGAACAGTATTCTTCGCGGCAATAAGAGTTCCACCGGAACGTTTCTTGATGCTCGTTAACGCAGTACGATTGCCACGATAAACAGCATAGTCGTTATTGAACAGCACACGATGGTATCATTTCATCCAACCATGTTTCTGTAAACACGATCGCATCATAGAGCGAAGCAGTAACGGAAGAATAAAACTCTTGAATCTTTGTCCGCAGTCTTCTAACATTCTGGTAATAAACCGAAATTCCAGAGCTCTAATCGTCTGGATTGCTGATCGTTTCTCGGGTTGGTTGGGTAGTAAGCACACGGTTGACAACGTCTTCGTTGAAATGCACCGAAAGTTGTCTGGACTCTGGAAGCGATGCGCGCATCAGGAGTTGTTGATTGACTTACAGAATTTAACTTGCCATGATCTTCGAGCTGGAAGCCCCTTCTACCACTCCCACTCACAGGACCGGGACGACTGCAGAACGCTGGCTTGAATAGCTCGACTGCGGCGGGAGGCTCCAGAGCTTCCATAATGCCAGCATAGGTGCATCCCAGTGTCGAATTGATTAGAGGTGGCGGCTGATGTGAAACTGATGAACATTGGCTGGAAACTATTGACGGATCAGGAGTGATACAATAAGCAAAATCATCGTACTTGCCTGAAATTCCAATTTGGAAGACCCTTCCACCACTCCCACACGCAGGGCTGGGACGACTGCTGAGCGCTGACTGGAATGGCTCGACTGCGGTGGGCGGCTCCAGGGCTTCCATAAGGCCAATTGCGCTGCATCCCAGTGTCACGTTAATTTGCGGCAACGGATGATGCGGAACATACGAAATACAGTGTCTTAAACAGGTGTCTGGTTGATGTCCACTGGATTCGCCGATCGACGGTCGTTTTTTGGTTGCTCCACGAATTCCCTGAATATCAGTCCATCAAGCCAGGTTGACGCCTGTAACGCCCTTTCTTTCATTGTTGGGTCAACGCCGATTTTGAAAGAAACGAATGACATGTTCGACACATCTTTCCCTTTCGGTACCAAGCGGACGACGTCACACGGTGATGAAAGATCCATGCAACGAGTCACAATTTTCTGTACATCGACTGCTGAGATGAGAGGGTGGAAGCCAGACAGGTACAGCCAGAATTTAGGTGGCTTCGGAGTAGGAATTATGCAACCAATAGAGAGATCGCTTAGATCAATGTTTCTAGTGCCACGATCGGTAAACAAGGAAGTCGAATCATATTGTTCGGATTCTATGCGAGGACGTTTAGCACCAAGTTTTGGCCATCTGCGAGATAAAAGTGTAAACTCCTGATTTATTTTGCTCCCACCCGAGAGGTGAGGAGTCGGGCGCAGAGCCGCAGCTGGTAACATTCGACGTAGAAAAATCTAGCATTCGATCGGCCATTTCGGCCAGCTTGGTGAGGCTGCCGTCACTGATGGATAAAATTACACGGGCGTGGCTTGGTATGCGTTGCAGAACAATATCTTCATGATGCTATCATTCACATTCAAGCCGGTAGCGATTTCCTACATGCTAGCGAGAAGATGTGGCGGCCGGAGATCACCTAAATCGCTTAATCCCGGCAGTTGCTCAATGCAAGCTTGTAACAATAACGCGAACCGTGCAATGACTGCTTGATACTTGTTTATCATTGGTGATGAGTTGACCAGATCCGAAATGTGGCAGATAACACTCTGGTCAATTCTAGCGACGATGTGCATTGTGCACCGAAGAGGAAGCACCGTAGACTCAGAGTCACCATGACCAAGATGAATACACAGCTAGGTGTTGCAATGTGCTCAATTTATGGGCGAGAAGAAGGCGGGGGTGAAAAATTCATTTTCGGTGCAAAACATAAACAAACCGGCTGGCTCTCCCATACTAAAATCCAAGATGGCTGCATCGTGAATTTTGCAGATTGGAGCACCTAGAGGTGTATTAATCTTGATTATGGTGTTGCCGTTGGGAACGGTACCAAGTTGGATAAAATGCAATGACCGCAAGATGGAATCAGTCTTACACAACGCATTGCTCTGACGCAATCTTCAATATCGAGTGATTTTCGGTGCAATGTTTTAATAAAATCGCATTTCAAAAAAGTGATGACACAGTGAAGAGATCTAAGTTCTATTTAACAGTTATTTAATGATAGTTTATTATTTGATTTTTATTCCTGTGTTATGTATAGAGCTTTTATGGATTCAAATGATAGATATGTTGAATTTGAAAAACCAAGCTTGAGATTCTGTAAGTATCATCATAATAAATTTTAAAAAGATTTATTAAAAAGCCTTTCAACAAGAAAACATGTGAGTAAGATTGAATGAGAACCCTATATAGTTAGTAATTGAGTGTTTTGAGGAGAAAAGACAATGAAGCAGAACTATATACACTATCACGACAATGTTGAATTCCCAAACTCTCACCAACACTCATCACAGTACACCGAAAACAGAGTCTATACAAGCGCAGATCACATCGTATATTATATATTTACTCTATATATTACTAGTTGTAATAAGAAAGGAAAAGGAACAAACATAAAACATGAAGTCGTATTATTAAGTGTGTTTCAAGCTAAACTCGTCCAATTTGAGTGTTGTTAATTTTTCCAACCAGAAGCACGAAAAAAGTTGCGCATCAAATCGACCTACTCATTTTCCTCACAAGACCTTCTCTAAGATCACTATTTACTGACTGTTGTCATCATTACTGTCTGGAAGTTGTTACAAAAAAAACTCTTTGATCAAAATCTAACGCTATCCGTTGTATTTTTCTCCTGCTTGTCATATTTCGAGGAAGAAATAAAAGTTATCGTACGATTTTAAACGCATCACAACAATTTTTCCTATCACAATTAAGTGGAAAACGGTTAACAACGGTGGGATTATTTTTTCTAAAGTTAGAGATTCGTACGCAGTCCCTGATTTTCGAGACAGTAATTAAGCCAAGTTGTATAGATGTTGTATTCGAATCAATTTCAAATCTAACAAAAAGTGAAAAAAGTCAAATTTGTACTGTAATCATTTTTGAACAGACAGTAAAAAAAGAAAACATTGAAAACACACCCAAATACATACGGAAACAATACAAAGAATAAATAGATAACACGGGAGAGTCCCCTCTATAACATTAGTTGTAATAGTGGTTAAGGCAGCAAACAGATCCAAAGATAGGCACACGTATTTGATTCCCGAACGGATATTGACGTTCGGTGCTGCTATAATAGTTTTGACTCAAATATGATGATTTAGCGATGACTCATTGACAAAACTTTTTTCAACATTACATTGTCCTAAAAAGATACTAACTTAGGAGTGAGAATGCACTAATTATAAATGTCGATTGATATTTATTAATGAATGTCAATTGACATTTTTGTTAAATAGTAGCTCTCACAAATATGATGGTGGAGATAGTCATTGTAATATCTAAACTAAAGTTGGTATCGGTTGATCAATATACTCGAGTCAAAATGAATATTAGTTCACAGCAAACGATAAACTAGGAGGATTATGCGAACCGTGCATAAATGCGATCAGATTGTATTTAGTTATTACCGATAAATGCACTACATTATCATGAAAATGCAAGCATGTTCGAACGACATAATAACATAAACAAACCAAAATTGACAGTTTCAAGATTATTTTAATATTGAATAATCATTCCAGTAATTCCCCCACCAGATGATTCCTCACCGTATGCATTCGTACTGTTTGAATACGTTTCAAGTTTTGTCATGAGCGCACAGCATGAACACGCAGTAGGCTTTGATAGAGAACCCCCATGGCAACAACGATACATGTGACAGTTCACTTCTGTAAAAACAAACATGAATGTGACGGAACAGGTTGCACAACAACTGAGAGCTAGAATAGAGTAGCCATCTTTCTCTCACACAAACACAGGGACTGAGTTAAGGTAATATGGATGGTGTATTGCAAATTTGGTAGTTGTTATGTACTGGAGTTAATCTGAATATAAAAGGAAACAATAATTGTTCGATTATGATGTTTTTGTCCCCTCAAATGTTGCCATAATTCCACATGTAAACAAGATTTCGAATCGATTAAATTTGAACTTTAGTTTGACTATTGTAGTACTAGTTTCATTTATATAAAAATCTAATCAAAGAGTCAACAATTGAACGAAAATGAAAGGGACGTAGCAATTATACAATATTAAAATAAATTGAAAATATCCTAAAGGACAATACATAGTATTAAAGAGAATATAAAGAAACTTTAAACCCGAAAAAAGCAAAAAAAAAACACTGGGAAGCGAAAAAAGACATGTGTATGAAATAATCCGTGATTCCGTGCATAAGTGTGTAAAATTACGAGCAAACGGAAGATTACCGGCAGCAAATGAGATCAAATTTCAATTCAAAACAATAGAAACGAAGAACACCCCGTAGTTTCAAATTTACCAGAACAAAATCCAATCCATCATTCCGATAGGTTGCAAATCAATAGAAATCACAGTCGGTACGACATCCGGAGAGGCGCGGCAAACTATCGATGATTTGCCGATAGCCGACTGCCGATGCGAGTCTTAAATATTAAACGCTAAAACTGGCAGATCAAAGACAAAACACTAATAATACTGCGAAAGAGTTACAGAAGAGTAAGGTCGTTAATTGTGATTCATTAAAAGTAATATAACTATATACATAAGATTGAAAATAAAGCTAACAGTGAACGATTCTCAAAATGGAATCCGTAGGATAGTTTTAAATCGATTGAAGATTTGTGAAACTCCTTGAAATGGGTTCAAAGGAAATTTCGCCGGCCCAAACAAAGATCCATTTATCATGTCACGCAAAACATGAATTGTAAAACCCCATCCGTTCTCTCCTGTCTAGAGCGCTGCATTGGATAAACATTACCAGGATTTGCGAAGATAAGATTCTGTAGGAGCTGTTCTAACACAAATTACAAGAGTCTTCGTGGGGCAGTACCAGACCGGGTTCTACGGCAAATGCTCTACCACCGAGCAGGAATGTCAGACAATACTTACCTGGTTATCTGGTTGGCTACAGCGTCGTTACATATATACCTAGCGTATTGTAGGGTTCCATAACCGTCAGACTTGGGTTCCCCGAACGTTCAGGATTAGAGTCCCCAGGCCAGATTCAATCGCGTGCAGCTAGTGGGTTCGTGGCCTTCCACTAAGTCACCGACCGAATCTCTCGTGCATGTTGTTATATTTTCTTCTTTGTACACTTTATACAGTTAGGGATTCATGCATCTTCTCCAAACACTTTTTTTTTGTTTTCCGCAGAATATTGTACGCAGCTTTTTTCGCGTTAAAGCTCCAAATGTTTTTCGGTCCGTCTCTTTTAACTCCCTCCCTTTATGTCCGTAAAGGGCCACTGGTAAAACAGAATTTTTACAGGGACAATTTCGTTTCCGTCTGCGTGTATTCACAGCAGCAATACGCCTTCTCACTTCACGGTCACAATGTAGTGCTTGATCGGGATGTGTTTGAAGTTGTTGAGTGACATGGAAAACAAATTATTCAAGAACTTAAAACACATCCTTATCAAGCACTAACTCAGCACTAACTAGTTCTTTCTTTGTCTCTCCCTGCAACCATGTACATACTTTGCCCTGGTAGTTTTAATAATTATTAAGTCTATCCTCACCTTATTCTTGTTGAGCCTCCACTATAGCCTGTGCAGTGGTACCAAAGACTAATTAAGACGTAACTGTTGAGCTTTTTTGGGGGACAACTTCTGGTACTGCATTTGGTCCCTCGGTACCCAAGTTTGACG